>NW_008592899.1:74463-93447 GCF_000691845.1 Merops nubicus | reverse complement strand
TGCTGAAACTGATAGTGATGAAGGATGAAGTCTAGGCAAACAGTACGAGATTGTAACTTGGAAAGTGGATGTCTTGAGTAAATGCATTGTGCTTTAATTCTCTTGTACACATTTAATTGATCAGGTAAAATCATTAGTTGTGAATTTTTTGTTGGGTTGCTTTAACTCTCTTTTAGTTGCATTTTTAGGAATTACTGTTTCAAAAATGTTTTCCTCTGCTTTATAAAACCTGTTTTAAACCTTAACTTGTGCAGGGGCATACCTGTTTGCCCAGGCTGAAAATTATCATTGCCTGGTGAAAAACAACTGCAATATGGATGTTTGCTAACACACCAAATTGCTATGTTCAGAAGGGTTGGTTGAAAGCCTTAAATTAACATAACAACATAGAGGTGGCCTTCAATAAAGAGCAATAAAAGGGGTAGCAGTTCAAAAGTAATTTATGTCTGAAACTGTTGTCCTTGGCAACACACCTACACACTTTGTCTGGAGAATGTGTTACTGTTTCATCTCCGGAAGGAAAAAAAAAAAAAAATTAATGCAAATAAAAGACAAAAGATATTATTATAAAGGGAAGAGGAGGGAATCTAGATTAACTCAGTATTTCTCTATTTCTTTTTAATCCTGATCAAGAGTTACCGTAGAAGTATCTGGTGTGTTTTAACTCTGTATGGGAGATGTTCTATCTTGAGATGAAAGGATAAAAAAATTTGGTCTTTAAATAACATCCCCATGGGAACACATCTTGAGGTGTTTCTAGATATCCTTTATCTCTTTTAAGATGGAAATTCAGAGCCACTTTTTTCAGTTTATAATTGTACAGCTGTCAATTTTCCTTTACAAACCACAGGACAAAACATTGAAAGTCATATAAAAATTCATGAAAGAAAAGAAAAGAAATAAAATCATGAGCACAATGGTGGCTAGGAAAGGTTATTACTGGAGCTGTTTGATAAGAATATGCTCATTGCATATCTTACCTGGAAATGCCACTGCTTCTAGTCTGGCACGTACGTAAACATTTACCACGTGATAACTCTGTCTTGAAGCTTAGCCCCATCACCTACACTCTGTGCACTGACTACAGCTGCTTCTGGTATTTTAAAATGCCTCAAAACCTTTCCATCGGCCCCAAAACAGAAACGTAATTAGAAGTCTTGTTTGTAGTCTTTTCTTTTCCCAGTCCCGACCCCACCACACTACTTATTCTCTCTTCTCCCATCTGAGCAATTCTAAAGGTTTAAGGCTCACATTTCTGACTGGCTTTGCAGAAATATTTCTTTCTGGGCACGCAACACACAGTGAATACATGAATCCCGTGACCCAGGTTGTTCCCCAAGGAGCTCCAGACATGCACTGTCCTGCAGCAGCAGGGGACCTCTCCCACTGGACCTCCAGCTGCTTGAGAGGCCAGGGGACCTTTTCCTTTTATTAGAGAAAGCTTGGAAGCAGAGAGGAGGATCTACATAGGAAATGCAGAGATCTGTTACTTTGTAGAGAGCCCTCCTGTAAACACCAAAAAAAAACCAACTTCAGCAACTAGGGAGTAACAGGAGTAATACCTGTTTATAGTAAGGAAGGCATCATGGGTTCCCACCATTTAAAAAAAAAAAAAATAAAAATTCTGGATCTGGACAGTTCTTAGCAGCAGACACAAAGTAAACTATATGGATTAAGGTGCTTCTGAAGCTGACCTTTTTTAGACTTAAATTGCAGCAGAACCAGGAAAAGGGAATCTGATCACAAACTCCATTCCCACAATCATACCATGTAATCCCTCTTCAGGATTTATGGATATATTGTACTATAAATATCCATTTCCAACATATCATGGATTATCCTGTACCTATTCTGTCCTAAAATTAGTTTGGTTCTTGTTATCTTCACACTGATCAGACCAGGCTCTTCATGCTCTAGCACTTAGGAAATTTCATCTTATTTATAGACTAAATGCATTCACAATCTATTTATACTACCTGTTTATCTGTTTATTCGTCTGCCAGTATTATCCTTAAATAGAAACAGCTCTTCTTCTCCTATATCTATAGATGATGATCACCTTTAATACTTGGTGACTGAAGAAACCTGTCTCTGCTGTTGTCTTTGCATGCAACCCACTCTCCTTAGCCCTGAAATCTCTAGTAGCCTTTTTCCACACTAGTTCAAGTTAACAGAGAAACAAGTATGTATTTCTAAATGCTGTGTTGAATGGTAGTCTTGATTATTTGCCTTGAATTCTGAAATGAATGTATGCACTGAAAGGAAACATAGTTCAAAGCTTTCTGGAAAATGCATAACTACCGAAAAAAAAAAAAAAGAAATCAGCAAATTTGGAAAACACCTTAAGAAAGGGCAGGTTTGGGGAAATGCATGTCTGAGTAATTTCACAGTCTACTTAAAGAATTTTTAAATGACATTTTGTAGAATCCTCTTTTAATAAATCAATAAAGTAATCCAGATTCTGAAGTCTTCTAAATCTGTCATCAGCAAACAAGTGTGGAAAATTTAGAAAGGGACAATTAGCAATTAAGGATTAAGTAAATATAAAATCCAAACCATGCTCTTAACACTTGTTAATCAGATGAAAATTAATGGATTAAAATTTATTCAAAACTTTTTAAGTACTTCAGAAATTTATGAAACTCCACTTAAAATGAATTTTCACTGAAAATTGAAATTAAAGCAAATCTGCAGAAGATTTAAGACTCCAGGTTTCATGTTACATTTTGTTTTTCCCTGTCCCCTCTCTGAGTAATCTTTTAAATATCCCTATGACAATGAAGATTGTTGAAAGAGAAACAGAACAATGGAAAGAAAAATTCTTTCCTCCATGCAGCCTCCAAATCTGAGACTGAAAGTTTATTGATGGAAACTAAAAGAAAAATTATAAATTCTTTAGCTTCATTTAAACTTGTGACTTTTTGAGATTTATTAGTCTAAGAAGTTATAGCAAGAAGTTGTGAACAATTCAGTTAAATTTTTTTGTTCAGCATGTTTGAGCAAAATAGGAATCTATATAGTAGATTAACTTCACAAGTAACACATTAATGAGCATTTATAATTTTATTTTAGCTTTTTTTTTTTAAAAAAATAGTCTTAATTGAAACTTCTAGAAGATTAGTCTTTCATTTCCTCATGAAACTCAGAATTGTATGAAATTGTGATATCTTCTGGGAACTCCAATAACAGCAGTTTCATCACAAAGAAATTTTTTATAAAAGAAACTAGCAGTGAAATATTAGTCCTGAAGAAGTCCTCCTTGTTCCCCTAAAAAGCATTCCTATAAGAGAATTGTGCCTAGGAAGAGGCATTTTGAGTTAGCATCCTTGAGGAAAAGATGCTCTGGCTTCTCAGCAGCTACAACAGGAGCCTGAACCACCTTCCCAGGCAGAGGTTAACCTTTGAGAGTCGTCTTTAGTGACCCTCAGGTCTGTGCGTTGGTGACAAAGTCACTCTGGAGGTTTGCTGAGCACTGACACTGTCAAGGATGAGTGGGAGAGTACCTGAAGGAGCTGAAAGTGGAGTGGAGTCTCCCAGGAGTGGTCCCTAAACCAGCCTTGGGCGTGACAGCACCTTCCCCTCTTTCTCTTTGAAGGAAGCCTGAAGCTGTCTGTGATTTAAGCCTGAAATAAGAGTATTCATTGAAACTCTTTCACTGCATTTTTGTTCCCACAGCTGCTTTGTCTTTATTTTTCACTTAGCATCTAATCATTATTTGGGTGAGGAGGGAGACTATTTTTGACCTTGGTCTCTCCAAGTGCACATACCCTTAAGGCTGATAATGTCTGTAACTATCTTCCATAGTATGTCTTAGCAAATTCTGCATTTTCCAATTGACCTGTGTCATTCTACCACCTCCTTCCTTTCCTCTTACAATTCCTGCTCATAGCTCTGAGTATAGTCTGTGACATTCTCTATAGCAGAAATCCTTACCACTGAAGATTCGGCAGTGGTAGCTGTGCCAGTACAGTAACATTTCCAAAAAAAAAGGGAATAATTGCAGAGCATTGTTTTGGTGGTTAGACATTTTAGAGATTCAACTCTAAATAAAAAGCCAGATGTCTGAAGTTTTCCTGAATCTTAGCTGGAATCTTCCTAATGCTTTATCCCTCAAAACCTCCTGCATCTGTAAGCTGCTACAAAACAACTGAAAGTAGCCTTCATTGTATTTTGTTCTAGGAAAACAGAACTATTTTGTAGGAGAAATGCGTTGATTCAAGTGGCAGTAAGGTCCCATGTGCAGATTCCCTTTTTCTCTGCTTTGAGTGATGGATGGCAGTATTTTTTTTAATATTATATAAATAATGACCTTCAATATAGTTGTGAATGTGATTGTTTTCTCTTTTACAATTTTTTAATGATTTTTAAATTATTTTAACTTGCAGATTACTTTCCTAGGTTGCCATGTTACTAAGTCACCTGCTGTACTAGCAGATGAAGACAATCGATAAGCCAAGAGGTCTTTGAAGTACCATGCCCCCATCAATCAGTGGGAGGTGCAAAATGTCAAAAGCTTTCAAAAGCTTAAAAGCTTTTGAAAATTATAATTCAAAGGCTATACTCTACATACCTACCAAGAGCCTGCAACACCTAGAAGCTCACAGGGATTGCCATCACCCTTGAGACAGTAACACACTAGTACAAACTGAGTGGATCCCCATTTGGATCCAGAGTCAAGTCTGACTGGTTGGAAATGAGCTATATGCATGTAATTCAACCCTTTATTGGACCAAAATAAAGGTGTCTGCTTAGGAAACACCAAAATCCTCATTAGAAGAACGTTTTAGTATAAGAACATCCTTTACAGCTTTTGAAGTGTTAAAACTTTCCCTCTATTGGAGTAAGTTGCCTGTCCTGACTGGCTAACTATTTAAGAGCAAGCAAATGTGTCTGTAGCTGTAAAGCAACACATCTACTCATCAGTGATGAAAAACATAAGTTCTGTACAGCAAATGAATCTCTATTATTTGACCAAAGTGTTTTTGGTAGAAGTGGTTAACGATTTTTTTGTTTAAAAGTCAAGCTTCAATATAATGCACTTTCAGAACATCTTAAATGGTCTTATTGTGCCTGGGTGGGAGTTTCTGCTCAAACTTTCCCAATGCAAGGACATGCACACATAATACAGCACAAGCTGTATCAGTTTCAGTTTAAGTAACATGCTCAGCAAATGTCACTCATGTCTTTGTATTCCTGATGTAAAATCTCTCCCTACTATTTCCTGCAAGTCACAGTTTTTTTAAAAAATTATCTGCATAAATGCATTTATCAGCAATGTTAACCTTTAAATAACTCTCTCATTACTGCCATCGGTCACCTAATTGGGCTTTCCTCACCTGCTTAAGCCTATTGCCTGTTCTTCCATCTTTTATATCAGCCTCTTTCTGTGGTGGTGAACTGAAAACCCAGCACTGCTCCCGAGGCTTAGCCAGCAGAGGTTGCCTGGGCAACCAAGGTACAGAAATTGGACATGTTGATAGTAGCAGGAAAGAAAGAAAGCCTCTAAAAGGGAAAAAAAAAAAAAGCATCCCAAACACTCTTTATAAATATTCTGCCATTTGTAAAACTGTCTGTAAGCATCCAAGGCAGCTCTGTATCAGTGTCTGAGGAATAAGTCTCACCCACTTTGCAGTAAGAGGCTACAAGAGCTCAGGCAACAGTTAACAAAGGGAAGGTTAATGTGATCAACAGCCTGGAATTATCCATAAAGAAAAAAAGATTTCTGATATAGTAAGGCTTTCTATTTTGAAAGAAAAGGTACAACAGTATCTGACAGGCCGATCCAGCTGAAACTAAATACATTCAGGCTAGAAATAATGTATGCATTTTTAATTAGGACAGCAGTTAAGCTTTGGAGAAACTCACCTAAAGATTTCTCTATCCTTTTAACTCAATAATTGTCTCTTTCTAAAAGCTATCCACCAGCTTCTGGATAAACTATGGGTTTCACAAAGGTATCACTTGGTATAAATCATCAGACTGCTGTCTTCTCCAGTTCAAATAGTTCCTAAAGGCTTGAAGTCTATAGGCAGAAAATAGAAAAAAAAAAAAAGAAATAGAAATTAAAAAAGATATCACTTATTCCTTATGATGAGTAAATGCTAACAGGTTGGATCAGACCAGTACTCCAGCTAGTCTAATGGTTTTCATTTTCTACATCCTGACTGAGGTTTTTTCGGATAATGTTTTTTTTGTAGTAACCAGCTCTGGCAATTCCTTATCTCCAGAGACTGTTTCAGTTCTGTTGGTTGAAAGGGTGGCCTTGCTGAGGTGCTGGGGTTAAACCCCCAGCCCTGGGTGAGGGTTGGCATGTGGATGATGTCCACAACCAGGCAAGAAAGACCCCCCTGACTGGCTTTCACCCAGGGTCTGGCCAGCCTTAGGTGGGAACTGATTAGGACATCACCACCAGGTGCCCCCAGCTTACACATTAACTTGGAGGCGGGGAAAGAAGCCACCTCTATAAGAACTGACACTGCCTGCAGTGGGGTTGGGAAGTTTGCCTACGCAGTGCATATGCTGTGTGAGGATTCTGGTTATTGAAAGGGGTCCCTGAGTCTTGAAGCAAATGGAGTTCCCAGGATGGTGGGGCAAGATCATGTGTTTCTAATCTGGGAAAATGCTATGTAATCGGACCCATCATCTGGCTGATTCCACCTTCCATGGCATAGTTCCTTGGCCAGCTGGCTCCCTTCTTCACCTCTTTTGCAGTGGATGAGTGCATTGACTTGTTCCTCCCTCTGGCTGTCTGGCACATTGGATCTGTAGTGTGTGATGTGGTAGTGGAGGGAGCAGTTTGACTGCCGGTCTGCCTGTTAATGATAAGATCATTCTATATTGGGCAACCGGTCAGCAGAAGACCTTGGCTATAAATATGGTTTACTATTTGCAGGTTTTTCCATAGCTCTGTATTTGTTTACCTGGTAAATATCTAATCTCTAAGCTTCTTTGTTATTGACATTTTTTTGATCCTTAGAGACAAACTGTTGTTTTATACACAGCTGGCCCCTGGAGATAGTACCTGGACCTGAGGTGCATCAGTGTCCAGAGGGAGCAACAAGAAGAGACAGGCAACCAAGGGTTGGGTGCATGGATGACACTCCAGGAATTTAGCTGCCCTGAGGATACCATGCTGCCAGCATCATAACACCCAGCACCTCTGGAACATGTTATGGTCCAATGAGGAACTGGATGCAACACATAGCCATGGACAGGAGGACCATTGCAACATGTGCTGCATCTGTATCGTGACCACAGAGAGAGCTTGAAGGTGTCCATACTTGTGGATAAAATGGGGCAATCGGCCCCAGACAGGTACAGAAAGAGCTGGGTCAGACCAGACAGGCAGGTGAGGAGAAGGGTGAGCAAGGGCTGAGAGGACCATGAATAGCAAAGAAGGTAAGGGGGCTGTAGCTGTCCACAGTGGGGTAAGTGACAGCATTGACAGGTGTCTTCTGGCTGTCTGAGATTCATATGAAAAATTCATGCTATATTTAGCATCATATCTAAGATTAAAGTCTTCAAGCACGCACACATAAACCACTTTTTGCCTTACTGGAACAATATTGCAAATGTATATGGTAGAGGAAAAGGCAGATCCTTCAGCAGTGTAACAACCCAGCTAGCTCCTTGGGGGCTTGTGAGGATCCTTGTCCCATGTCAACTTAAGAGCTCTGATGGGCTCTTGAGGATGCAGGAATGAACAGATCATAAGTTTAACCTCTGAAGAGACAGACTGTGCACAGCAGAAAAGCCAAAGGAGCTGTTTCAATTTATGGACATCAGCTGTCACACCCAATACTAATTGACTTGATTGATTGGGTTTGGATCAGTATTGCCTTACAAAAAGGCTGGCAGGAAAAACTTCAAGTGAAACAGTAGAAACCACCCTCATTACAGAAGTGGAATACCTAGACTGAAAAGCTTTGCTGCCCTGTTGGTATGACATCTAATGTCCTGAGCAGCTGAATCACTAGCTGCTCTAGCAAAATGAGCTTTTTTTAAAAGCTGGGCAAATGCAATGTGCAGTAAAGTTGCATGTGAGGACCTGTACTTTAAAGGATAAGGGACATACTGCATGGCAGCCAGCTGACCTACATTTACAGCTGAAGATGTAAAGCTGACCCAGAGGGAGCTGTGTCTAACCTACAAATACAGAATGACTGCTAGTCAAATAGAACGTGTATTTTAAAATTATAAACTGAGCAGGAGCAGCAGCATGTGGATGGGTTTTTCCTGCTGCCCTGTGTAAGAAGCAGGCCACAACAATACAGCATCATAAGTCACTGCTGGTGGGAAAACACAACTCAGAGTAACTCCTACCCTCATGACATGCCGTGCTGCAGGGAGCAGAGCATGCTCTTGGTATGTGGATGCAAACCCAGGCTTGGAGGTGCTTTCAGCCTATCACCAGTGTGTGAAATGGCAGCGTTGGCTGAGCTGGACAAACCAGGTATGCCCTGGGACTCTGGTACAGGCAGCAAGGCTGCAGCAATCATAGAATCACTATGGTTGGAAAGGACCTCTAGGGTCATCAAGTCCAACCATCATCTCAACATTTCTATAACCACTACACCATACCCCCAAGTGCCACATCTACTCGTTTTTTGAACACCTCCAGGAGTGGTGACTCCACCTCCCTGGGCAGCACATTCCAGTGCCCAACCACTCTCTCAGTGAAGATATTCCTTCTAATATCCAATCAAAACCTCCCCTGGTGCAACCTGAGGCCATTTCCTCTCATCCTATCATGAGTAATTTGGGAGAAGAGATCAACACCAACCTCACTACACCCTCCTTTTAGGTAGCTGTAGAAAGCAATAAGGTCACCTCTCCATCTCCTCTTCTCCAGACTAAACAACCCCAGATCCCTCAGCTGGTCCTCATAAGTCATGCTTTCCAGACCTCACCAGCCTCTTTGCCCTTCTCTGAAGCCACTCCAGCACCTCCACATCCCTCTTATCCTGTGGCACCCAAAATTGGACACAGTACTCAAGGTGTGGTCTCACCAGTGCCGAGTCCAGGGGCATGATCACCTCCCTCCTCCTGCTGGTCACACCGTTTCTGATCCAGGCCAGGATGCCATTGGCCTCCCTGGCCACCTGGGCACACTGCTGGCTCATGTCCAGCTGGCTGTCCACCAACACCCCCAGGGCCTTTCCTGCCGGGCACTTTCCAGACACTCCTCCCCAAGCCTGGAGCGTTGCCTGGGGTTGCTGTGACCCAAGTGCAGGACCCGGCACTTGGCCTTGTTAAACCTCATACACCTGACCTCAGCCCATTGCCCCAGCCTGTCCAGACTCCTCTGTAGAGCCTTCCTTCCCTCCAGCAGACCAACACTCCCACTTAATTTTGTGCCATCTGCAAATTTACTGAGGGTGCATTTGATCCCCTCATCCAGGTCACTGATAAAGATACAATTGCAGTGCTGCTGCCCTTACTCTGCCACCAATCCTGTGGCACCAAACCTCATATGGGTAGCAACACCCAGCCACAAACCCAGCTTGACACGTCAGCATGGATAACATTCAGTACAAGCAAGGAGTTAGACAGTGTACTGTAGGGTCACCAGGCTGTAAAGAGAGGAGAGGAGGAGACAATGGCAAAACTTTCCTCAGGCACAGTAGTGATAATTGCATCAACACATGGAGGGAATCACGCATGCTTGGGACCAGATTTTTAGCCCTCCCCAAAGTGCTGCTTCACACTGTATGAGGTTCTCCCTATTGACATAAATCAGCCTTAGAAAAACCATCTCCCAGTTAATTTGCTGAGTCTCCCAAACACATTGACTTTTTTTGAACAGAGCCTTCCTCATTCCTCCATGGAGAAAGAGCCATTTCAATTATATTCAAGTCAATCTTCTGAACTTTTTTCAGTTCTTTGCCACAGAGCAAAAGTGTGTTAGTTTAACATAGGCCTTTGCTTGCTATGCCATGTAGTAATCAGCAGTGCTTTGTGCCTACAGGACATTAATTTGATAAGATCTCCAGAAACTGGCAGCAGAGAACCTGTGGGGAGTAAAATCACTGAATAGAATCAGTTTCATTATAACTCAGACCAGGACAGCCACCATATTAAACACGGGCAAGAGGAATGAGCTTTGGTTTGTAGCCTGGGCAAGAACATTCAATATGAAAAACCTGATGTGCTGCAATGGAACTGCTTGGGGAAGTTCCTGTTTCTGGCACGGATTCTGGAAGAAGGAAAAATAATTCAAGTGTTCATGGTTTCTCTCCCGAGACAAGAATATTTTCCCTCCATGTTTAGTTTCAAATGTAATCACTTATATTATAAAGGCCAGAGCATTTACCCATTGCTGTTCCTACCAATCTTCTCAGTTCAGCAAGTCATTTTCAAGTCTTACTCCTCACAGACCACCTTTCAGCAATGCTTTGTGGCCAAAGTTAGGCACTTTTTCACTTTTGGTAAATAAAGTTTTCATTCAAGGAAGATAGACTGGTAAAACATTTCAAAGGTGATCACGGGACTCAACAGTTTACACATCTATCTAAGCCACTTTTAAAAAGGTAGTTAGTCAGTGACTTTAAAGTTGCTTTAGACAAATTTGAAGATTTTACACTGATCTTGACGAAAAGTGATTTACAAGAACCTGAGGAGATGACATATCGTCCCATACAGCCTGTCAGGTGTAATTTTTTCAGCTGCACCTTGGAAGTCTGCCATCTCCTTTAAGAGTAGAGGTAGTGACTGGCATGTATTCCCCATCATAAATTACAGCTTTCCTAAAACCTGTACTAGTTTTCTGGATTTATGAAACACTGCAGAACTCTCTGAAGGGAAACCAAAGTAACAGGTGTATAATTCCTCTGTAGTCTAGCCTGAAATCATAAACTTGTAACATCAGAAAGAATATTTGTTCAAAAGTATTTCCTAAAACGTCAGCTGAAAGGAGAGCTTGGGTATGTTGGAAGCACTAGAATGTTGGCTGAAAGATCATAACTATCCTTCTTTTCACAGTTTTAATTGCCTTGTATTTAAGATCCATGAAGCAGCAACTTAATTACACAATCTTTTCAAAATGCAGATATTGTAACCAAAATTACTTGACATTCCTTCTAACAAAGTTGAATCAAATTTTCAGATGTTGATTGGGAATATACTACTATGCAACAATTTCTTAAGCTTTAAGGAATATCCTTTCTAGAAAGAGGAACCAAAATGTGTGTATGCTCCTTCATAAAGGGAAAACCTCCCACACAAGGATACCCAAAAAGGGAGTCACTCACCAAAGAGGAGGCATGAGGCTCACTCAGTCCTGTTGGGGCTCACTCAATCTGTGGAAGTATCCTTGAATGGCATACGGTATAGCAAATAGGAGGTTTCATGGCTGCAAGGCTCACTTACTCTGAGAAAAAACAACTCAAAATCAGTTGGTATATATATATACCATAGTCAAGGTCAGTGTGACCATTCTAATTAGTTGAGGGCAACACCATGATAAAGGCAGGCTGAGGGACTGGGCCCTGAGGTGCTGGTTAACAGCTGTGAAGTGCCAAACTGATCTTTATTTCATTTCTGGCAACCTCTGGTTTTTGTCAGCTCTCTGTCAGGAAGGCTGCACCTGCCACAGAGTAAAGTGGTTATTTGAGCAGATATTGAGTTTGAGAAAGGAAAAATACATATGGGAGGAAGGAAGCTGGAAAGAAGGTGGAATAAAACCAAGCAAACAAACAGAAAGGAAAGCTGGAAATTATTAAAAAGAAAAGTTAAAATGTATTGTGAAGGAAGGCAAAAAGGGAGGAAAGAAAGAGAGAGGAGAATGACAAAAGCTGAATCACCTGCGATATGACTTTTCCATCCAGAAATGACAACTGCTGAGGACAGCAGAGGAAAATAGATGGAGGGAGGAAAGTAAAATTAAACCGAATAGAGATAAGGATAAGTAATAATAAATGCATTTCATTCTTAGCTGCTAAATTGATGATTTTAGGAACAGCCTTACTGTATAAATGGTCTGTTCCATGCCATAATCATTTATTGATGTTGATCTGCTGCACAGCAATTGATGAGACACGACTGCTCTCAGTGTCTGCCCTCTCTCCTTGTTAAGATACTTTTAATATTGATGGACGGCATATTCCATGTAGATTAATGATGCCTACATAGGAAGTGTATAATTTGAGAGACTACTCAGACTTGTCAGAAGTCCATGAGAAGTCTTTGCAAAGCAAAAAGCAAAATTTAGCTCTCAGTCCCATAGACTTGCATTTCTTACTGGACCTTTTAAAATGAGCAGATTTGTTGAATTCAAATTCCATTTACAAATTTTAAAAAATTCTTAATGTTCTTAAAAGCAGCAAGATACTCTAAGAAATGTTTCACAGTTCTAAAAGTATTTTGAAGAGGATAAGCATTATATAATGTGAGTTCTAAATAGCATTGCCCTTGTTCATAAAACTCTCATTCAAATAAGCCATCTTTTTTACTTTGATAAGCATATTGGAAGGGCTCACCAGCCTCAGTTGGAGCTACATTAATCCTGCTGTAAGTATCTAGAAGGGCACATTAACTTTAGGTACATCATACACTCAAAGAAATGTTCAAAGGAATATTATGCAGATAGTGGAGTCAAACAGCAGTAGAAAACACAGAGAACAAATCTGCCTGTGCAATCTCAGTGCAGGTCTTGGTGAATAAGCTTCCTTTTATGTGCTTCAGTCACATATAATACATAAAGATGCCTTTCCCCCAGGTTTCTGCTTGAATCTGGGCAGAAGACAGACAGTGCTCAGCCAGTAAGCTTCAATTTTTCCTCATTATTAATGATCAAATCTGCACTGGGAAGAAAAAGAAGCATTTTGGAAAAACGTTGTTCACTTCTACATCTCCTGCAATACTCTCATCCCCTTATTTCCCACTTTACAGAGAGGGAACTTAGGCACAAAACATAAAGGCAAACTTTAGGCAGATTTATGTGTGATTAACTTGCTCAGCATATATATCAAAACTACTGCAGTGGGCAAATTTACTGTTCTGGCTTTCCTGTAGTTGCATTTTGGTCAACAGCATAACTTTACTCTCGTGTTTCTCACCATACACCTTCCATCATGTAACAAATAAACAGAGCAGTACAGAAGAGTCAGCAGAAAAGACCCATCTCTGTGCTTGATAGAGCGTGATGTGGGTTAAAAGATGAAGAGAGAATATGACACCTTGCTAGACTCCCAACAGCTTTACCTCTGCATTGCACCATTAGTTCTATTTCTCCCCTTGGGAGGAGCTGGTATATCAAATTCCGTTGGTTTTTTGTTTTGGTTTGGTTTGGTTTGGTTTGGTTTTTTTTCCTGTACTGGTGGTTTTTTAAAAACCTCTCTTTTGATTTACAATACAATATCTCTTCTTTCATGGATTTTAGCACCTCCACTATCTATGTTTCAATCCTACTTTCTCATTTGGGATCTTCATGTGGTACAACTTACCTTTTGTTCTAGGTTTACTACCCAGACACAGCAAAGTCTCTATAAACCCCCAAGTTCTACAGCCAATCAGTCTCCTCATTCTTTGGTTTCTCACTGCTAGTGCCCTAAGAGCAGGAATTAGCCTTAATGTTCCTGGCTATCCTCACCTGGGAAAGAACCTCATTTGGGCTCAGACCTGGCCCTGATTTGAGCAATGCTTTAGATGTATCTGTCTTTAGTCCTGTTTTTTGGTCTGTCTCCTTGATAGCCCTTAGACCTCTGTTATAGCCTTGTCTCCAGCCCCATCCCCTGCTGTTTCTGAACATCCCATGGAGATTCTAACACTCTGGGCAATGCCATGCTGGTTGCACTTCTGTCTCAGCAGTGATGACCCAGAAACTGTGGGAATTCAAACAACTGAGTAAGTACAGTTAATGCAGTACAGCCAAATGGCAGAAATGAGCTTGCAGTTGCTAAAAACTGAATCCACATATAAGTAAAGTATCAAATTACATTTGAATTGCTTATAGTGAAATCCATGATAAAATCCACTGACTACTTTGGTATTACTGGAACAAAATACCTTCTTAAATGTAGTGGGCTCAGACTAACAGGGACTTATTTAATATTGATCTAGCAGTATTAAAGTGCTTAGACTTAGTTGCAAGACTTGTAGTATTTTATTATAAAATAGTTCTGAAAGAGCACTTAGAAAACACTGTTGGGCTGATGAATGTTTTATTGAATTCTAAAACACTTTACAAGCTTTTTGTATTTATCCCTAGTGACAACTCATTCCTATGATTGCCACAAAACTGCATACGTTAGCCTGTATGATTATGTTTTCAGATCATGTTGACTTGTCAGCTTCAAGATTTTGCTGCCTTGGGTCAGTAACTGGGTTATGTGGGGTTTAGGTTGTGTTTATTGTTTTCAGTTAGCCTGAGCCCAAAACTGGCAACACTGTAGAAAACTAAAAGCATAAAAAGCCCTTTTGAAGAACTTGCATAGGCCACCTTTAGCTTCTTTATAGAACAGATATTTTTATCCAAGTCTGGTTTTAAGGGTAATGTCAAAAGAATAATTATACAGCCTGTAACTAGAGCACTGTCCTGGTCGCTAATGGCACAGTGGGGAGCAGGAGAAAAGAGTTCAAAACAAAGATGGGATGCTAAGGGGGTCTGGGAAGTAAATAGCCTTTTTCAGCAAGGATTTGTTTGCAGAAAGCAGGAGTCGTCCAGAAAATGCCTTTTAGAGCTTGCTTCTCTTGTCATCTTTTGTTTTCCTCTTGGATAATGTCAACAATTGGAGTTGGGACTGTTGACTTCTTGAGTTGTGTTCCCTGTCTCTCCCCTGTCAACTGATTTCTTAGATTTAAAAAACAATAATCTAAAAGAGGTGTTTGAAGTTATCTATTATTAAAAAAACATTTAACTAGTTACATTATAATTCTTGCCTAAAATGAACTTTTTTTTTTTTTCCAGGCTACTATGGGGAATAATATAAAAGAAAAATTGTCTCCTAATTAGCTATTCTTTTGTAGCCTCCTTAGGGAAAATTTTATTTTAAAACAGATCTTGTTTTAAAATACTCACAAGGTATTGAATAACATTTTGTACACCCTGGTACATGTACTAGGACTTTAATCCAGAAGGCATCAAAAAAATACGTGTTTGCATGACTGGCAGCAATTGGAGGCGTGGATTTGGCAGCTGTAATACTACTCTGGTTTCTCTAGTGTTAAATTCACTACATCCTCAAACACCCATCAGGGTTTTCTTGAAGCTAGAATGATTCTGTGAGGATGTGAGTCATACTTGAGCCCCCATTGCCTCGACAGACAGCATGGTGTGAGTGGTGGTTGAAGGGTGCCTGAGAACAAGGAGAGCCTGGATGTACCTGGGGTGGGCATGTGAACAGCTAACTGCAAAGGAAATCACCTCTTCCAATTAGTCTAATTTGCACCTGAAGAGGATGAGGTCATTAAAGCCACAGGACTGATGAGCACAACATACTCCTTAAGTTCTCTCTGCTGAGATCTACAAACTATAGTGCAAATTCAGGAGGTAAAGAAAATAAGCCCGACCGTTTGCTGTCTCTCCACACATCTGCTGACGTGGAGGTGTGTGACACAGCAAACACCTGCCAAGCTCTGTGGCAGACAGACAAACTGCCGAGTGGGTGTCCCCAGCTTTCACTATGCTAAATTACTTAGATGTTTCCCTTTTCTAAATTAATGGTTAATGTTTATGTAAGAGGATACTGTAAATCTGCCTTTTTGAGGGCTTAGTGAAGTGTTTAGACTGCATGGACTGACTAGATAAATTAGAGGAGATGTGGATTTGTATATAAGTTGTAAAGTGGATAAATTAACTAAGCAGAGACAAGAATGCATTGATCTGAGAAAAATTCACTGCGATGTTCAACAGGCTGAGAGAGCACAGAAAAAGGGCTTTGTCATGCAGGCTAAAACCCAGCTGTGCTGGCTTGAGACCAGTCTCTTTGCAAAAATATATGTTTTTTGTGTTCGTGACAATGTAATTTTAAAATGCCTTCCCCTACAAGACACCCTGTAGATTTTTTCCCACAGTGTAAAAGGTAGAATTAGAATTTAAGCTGCCTGATGATGGATTATTTGTCTTGCCTGAGTGCCTAGCTGTGCCAGTCACTTATGTGTTTCTATCACTTGCCATGGGAACAGCATGGAACTAAAGTGTCAGGAAAGGGTGTTTCATATAGATACATTGGAGTGATCATTTTGGTCACTGCACGATTGCTTAAAATCGATTCTTTAAAGGTAGGATAAGAAATATTTCTTACAGCGCTATTATTTGATGAATTTGCTTTTGCTTTACTGGACTTCTGAGGTGTCATAAAGTCATTGAAATCTTTGGGTCGGAAGGGACCTTTAAAGGCCATCTAGTCCAATCACCTGGCAGTGAGCAGAGACATCTTCAACTAAATCAGGTTGCTCAGAGCTCCATCCAACCTGACCTTGAATGTTTCCAGGACATCTACCACCTTTCTGTGCAATCTGTTCCAATGTCTCACGACCCCCACTGTAAAAAAAATCCTTCCTTATATCTAGTGTGACTCTACCTTCTTTCTGTTTAAAACCATTACCCATTGCTTCTCTCTGGAATGGAGCAGTGAGCAACTTCCATGGCCAAATCCCACCACCCTTGGCTTCTGCTGACCTCTCTGGGAAATGGAGGTGTTCAATACAGTGTCCTGCATGACTGCACTTTCTTCCATTTGGAAGGTGCAGTGTTTAACTAATGTTTTGAGAGAAAAAAAATAGGAGGTTAAAGTCACTACTGGTTAGCAAGAGGTTTGCATGCAAATCTTGTTCTTCCCTCAGGAACAATTAAATGAAATCAGTTATGTAGCTTATCTTTTCCCTCATCTGAAAGTAGGCATTATGAGACTCTTCTTTTTTTTTTTTTCCTCAAGTATTCACATGAGGACTATTTAATTGGAAAGCTTAAATCTGTTCGTCTAAAACCAAATAGAAAATGAGATTTTGTATACATTTTTCAATAATATTCACAAATGGGAATTTTAATAGCTTGGCAATCTGTAGAGAAGTTGTATTTAATACTTTAATGAATTTATAATGCTTGGTGCAGTTATTTGCACTCATTCCTTTGAAATACCTAAAACTAAATTTTAATCTTAGTACCTAGTCTGGACAAATGATAAAGAATTTCTACTGAAGAAACAAGGCCAGCTTTCCAAACTGCTAAAGTCTTGAGAATTTGTCAGGACTTTGATACATGGTTTTTTGAATATGTGTTTCCGGACTACTTTTGTAAGTTAAGATCCAGTTTTAAGTCTTGGGACTGGGTTATGAGCCACAAAATAGCAATGAGTTTACCTTAATTTATTTGACTAGACTTATTCTTTTATTTTAAAACTCAGGTTACAATTTATTTCATACCTGTTGCTGTTTCCTTAACACCCATAAGAGTAGCTCTGTTCCTCTCCACCTGTGTTACACCTCACTTCTACTTGGGATAGGATTTGAAGTATGGTGAGTCCCAGGGCTGATGCCAGAGCTCCTGGACCATTCCTACATTAATATTTAGTCTAGTCCAGTGGGCTTTTTTATGGTTTGATTAGTGGATCTTTGACTGATGAGCCATTGGCCAAATGAGTATTTACTAGAGCAGAAATTTTCAGGACTAAAAATGTGACATGTTACTGGGAGTTAAACTCTATAGCTGGAAGTTTTGTTAGTGTGTTTGTTATCCAGGTGGCATGAGGTTACTTTAAAGCACATTCATTGTAACACAGGGTTTGCCCATGAGGAGGACTGTTTGACTTAGAAAGTTATAGACCATATGTCGTCAGTGAAAGAACTTTAGAATGCAGCCAACTGCTTTTTTTTTTTTTTTTTCCAAGTGTGAAGTTATGGTACAGCTCTGCTTCCAAGCTTAGTAGGTTTTGTTTGTTTGTTTGTTTGTTTGTTTGTTTGTTTTTTACTTTTTTTCATTGTAAAAACAGAGAACTTGGAATTAGAAGTGAGGCTGGAGATGCATTTTGTCCACGTCTTTACTTGCATCGAGTCTGGCCTGTTATGAAAGCAATGGCTGCCTCGCCTCAAGAAATATTTCAGTACATGATTAATTCGCTGCCTGCATAGATTTTGGATGCCTTTTTGCCATATGTGAATGACCTGCTGAAATATATGTTTTTTCAAATCTAAGCAAGAGTCCAACGTTTGAAGTGTAGCGTATGCAGAACTCAGCAATACTAAGACCTGTAAGCTCTTTACTAGAAATTACTATTGCAGAGGGAGAATAAAGTTGAGGAGCAGAACAGCAGCACTAGCAGATCGAGCCTGAACTTTTGCTCAGGAATGCTATGCAGACATCCCAGTTCTTCTAAGTCCCAAAAGCCTGGCTTTTTATTAAGGGTGTGCATAATGTGGGGTTTCTCCCCCTTGACTTTTATAAGGAAAGAAAAGTTACCAACACAGTTTCAGAAATATCTCTGTCTTTCAACACTTCTAACACTGATTACCTCCAATCAAATCTGATAGAAAGGTGGGAATGTCAAAGATTTCTGGATTCTGGGTCTGCCTGATAATCCCTCCCTGTCTTGACCTGAGGCTGTTGGCTTCACGCTCACAAATGATGTTAGCAGTGGCCAGCTGGCTGACCAGCTCACCTCCAGCTCCAGCTGCACATGGCATGTGCCTTCGCCTTCCCTGCAGAGGCAGCTGAGGACGTGGAGGGGAGCTGAGGTTACTGCAGGGGCCGGGGGAGGGATGGGTGCAGAACTGGGGAACTGTACTATAGCTGGAGGAAATCCGTCTTCATTAGTCCTACTGCAAAGACTTAGAGTCATTCTTCTCTGTCTCTCAGGAGAGCAACTTAATCATCCGAGACAGCAGAGTTCAGTGTCTTTCTCCCCACTGTCCCCCCAGAGGCTGCTCCGTTTGTATGGGTAATCCACTATTCCATGTAGTAACACCAGGAACTTGCTAGAGAATATCAGGAGAACTCATCAGCCATAGCTGCTTGTTTTGGCAGACAGTTAGGTACCCTATGAGACACTC
>NW_008592899.1:54845-74432 GCF_000691845.1 Merops nubicus | reverse complement strand
CCTGCTGCACTGTAGGTCTTGGAAAAATGGTTCAGTAGGGAGTCCCTACTAGAAGCTACTCAACTGCCCGTTGATTTTTCTGCTTTGGTTTTGTCAAAACTGGGCTTTCTTACAGGGCTAATTTGATCCTTCAAAAATCCTTAAAAAATACGCTGAAACAGTATGTTATTAGCGTATTATCAGTCACCTTCAGTTTTCATCAGGTTTCCACAAAATGCTCTTGTCAAGCCTGACAGGCTTTTCATTCTCGTTTGAAACTAATTAGAGCCTCTGCATTACTTTGGTTTTATAAAAGGCTGTGGCTGGGTAGAATTCAGTTACTCTTTCAAACTCAGCCCTATGGAAATGTCTCTATATAATATAGTAGACATCTAGATGTAAAATATGTATTTTGCATAATGTTTACATACAATATAATGAGACATTTGCCACTTCCAAGATGCAGCCAACCACTTGCAGTGCTTCTTTTTGTGCCGGTAAACTCTCACTGATTCCAAGAGAGTAGAACAGAATTAATATTCTGGTAATAAACTATTTCCAATTAAAATAGCATTGTGCAATGAATAATAACAAAAAAGAGCCAAGACTTCCAAATGCTTGAGGTTGAGTGCTTTGGATTAATATTTATGAGCCAAAAATAAATGTCCTGACTTCATAAGAGTGCTGTGCACTCAGCAGCATCTTCTGCAATCAACAAAAATATAGATGAAACACAGAGTAACCTGGGTCTCTTCTGCATTTTAACTAAGGATAATGCTTGCTACCTTAAGTGCACAAGGCTGCAGTACTTGGGTCAGGTGTGAGTCGGAGTTTCCTCGGTTAACGATGACAGTCTGCAGTAATAACTAGTTTTATGAAGCAGATGTATTTAACACTTTGAAAAGCACTCAGCAGCTTCTCCTGATATACTAGCTTCTAAAATACAGACTGCTTATTTAGTCCTTCTCTTTTTTTTTTTTTTTTTTTTTTTTTTTTTTTTCCTGTTGCCAACCCGTGAGTGTGACTTGTCTGGGTGTGAAGGTTTTGTTTTGAACTCTGTGCTGGTGTTTTTGCCTGTCTGAAGATTGTGCGAGTACAAAAGAACTACCATCCATTCCCCTCAAAATAAGCACTCTTAAACTCTCCCAAGGGCTATAAAGTATCTTTTTGCACTTGAAAGCAGTTGTTCTGTAAAAATATAAAAGTTCTTCCCATCTGCATTTGTTGTCCAAACACCTTCTTGGGAGTTTGCTTAACTGCTACATCTTTGGAAAGTGGGATGCAATAAGCAAAGTGCAAGGAATTTGCCCCAGCTCCCTGCAGTGTCTGGCTTTCCACAGAATACAGTGCTCTGGTGCCTGGGAAGATGCTGAGAAGATACTTGCACCAGTTGATGGGTACTGAAGGTTGCAATATCAACTTGTATGCTTAGTGATGTCATCTGTAGCCCTTTTCTAACTGGACTTTTGCAGATATATCCCTTAATGATGTTCTCAACTTGATAAAAGCCTTTGAAAAACTGCCCAGCCTTACTCATTTCCCTGTTGAAGCCAAAGGTTCTCCTTTTATAACAGTGAGGTTAAAATTTTCTGTATCCTTCTTCTGTACATCCAGATACCTGTTTGCTGCTGGCCATCCTGCCAAGAATAATTTCCATAACTCCTTAGCCTGCAGTATTATGTTATGTTATCACAGGTCAAATAGAGTTGCCCATACATATCTATGAGTGTGGATTTCAAAACTAGCTAGTCAGAAAGCATTACCCTACTTTACACCTTTCAGAGTAAGCAGTTAGAGAGTGCCAGACAAGAATTAGGGCCCCACTAGCCCCCTGCACAGTGTATCTATCAGTTCTGCCTCCTTCCTTGGACTCTACAGCTCTGTCCAGTGTAATCCCAGAGTGATGAGTTAAAGAAATATTTTAATATCCAGTGAAATGTGGTTTACATATTTTACTTCCACTCTCAAATGGATGTCTACCAAATAATAAAATAAATTTTTCCATGAAAAGATAGATTATTTTTTCAACTGAAGTTAAATTTAGGGTTTTTTTTTTGCTAGTGTAAATGCTCAATATATATCAACATTTCCTGGATTTTAGTCATTATTCCTTGGCTTTTATTCCATCTTAGCTTTGTTAAATAACATGCTGCTTTGCACAGGAATTGCATGGCAGATTGAACACAAGGGACATCTAATTTAACAACCAGATGGCAGCCAGTATCAGCTGCTTCACTGGAAGGTATAAAAATCAGCCATCGATAAACATCAGGTAAAAACATGTCATGTCAGTTCCTTGTATCTAGTAGAGATTGGTTCACAGGCCTGCATATGGCATTTAAGTCACTCCATTTACTCGGAATAATTGTGTGAAGTGTTTTTATCAATATACATGTCAAATTCTCTATGGCAAAAATAAATCTCTGTGTTCCAATGGTTTGACACTTGGCTTCAAGGAGCATTTTGTTCCGGACAGAAGACCAGTGACCTTTCTTAAAGGAAATTCTGTTTTCTCTTGGTTAAAAACTCTTTACTTTCTCCCTCTTTACATTCATTTATCAGCTATGTCTGAAATAGTAATTAAAAAAAAAAAAAAAAAGGAAGGATAACTGCATCCACTCACCATGTCCCTGCAATCCATGATGTGCCAGGGAGAGTTTTGGGAAAGCTGGGGAAGCCCAGTGCTCCAACACTGGTGAAAGTAACTGTCTTTCAGCATCTCTATGCTTCTTAGTTGATGAATATGTGCAGGAACATAGATTTCTTTGCTGATTGCAAGAACAGGGTTTTGGTTGCCTGAAAGGAAATATTCTTTAAAAGTCTCCCAAAGTATTGCCAGGTTTAAAGTCTGATGAAAAATTTGATCTATTCTATTAACTGTTTTCCAGAACTGCATTTTCTTTCAGAGATGCTCTCCTTCCTCAGCTCTCTGCTCCTATTCTTCCCCAGCTTTTAAAATATGACTCTGGCTTACTGAAGCCAAATGAAACTTCTCTGTATCATAGGAGATCACTATCTGCTTGGAAAACCTCTATTCACTTTCTGCAGGAACAGCTGCTGATTGCAGGTGTTTTATGTGCACAGTGTTCCTTACAGGTACCTGCAGTCAGCTTGTAGGAAGGTGTGTGGGAAATCAGCAGTACAGAGCTGCTGAAGTCAGACTGCCAAGGAGGTGAAATGGGTAATGGAGGCTTAAGACTCCTGAAACTCCTGTTGAATTTTTGTGTAGTCTGCACGGCATAATGATTGAAAGAGCACTGCATACTCCATCTTTTTAGATAGTATTTGAGGCTTGTCCTTCCTTTACAGGAACTGTATGACCTGAAGTGTAGTTAAAATAACAGTTTAGCTGTGCAGTTGTGGTGGAAAACTGAAGAAATGTATTTATAGCAGAGTTCTCCTGCCACGGATACAGGTATATCATCCTTTTCCTTGTCTCAGGTTTTCACTTGTAAGCTGAGAAGAATGCTCGTTTTTCTCTGGATCCTCTGTTTGCTCAGGTTTACTTCTCTGCAGCTCTCTGGGACAGTGACCATCTGTGTGCTGAAGACCAGGTCAGAGGCCAATGGCTGTAAATGGAACTGTTTTTGATGCGAATAATTAAAACAGGATAATCAAAATAATCTAAATGAGAGAGGGGAAGTTTCTCTTTAAAATAAAATCTTTAACCCACAAGTAATAATAAGTTATTGCCCTATGGCTGACAAGAACTGCAAACTAGTCACAGGTTTCTTGAATCTGACTTGGTGTCACCTCAGCATTTCAGTAGGGACAGAATTTCATAGTCTTCTAAATGACATGATCTGTTGGGATCTGGATCTATGGGTCGATAAAGCCCAGAGACAGCCCTGGACTATGTGCATTCTTCTTTTTGAAATGTCATGTCTGCAAAAAGTATCTGATTACTGATGGGTTTTAAAAATTTTATGACTTCTACTCCATGTTCTCAGGTATGCGTTTTTTCTCTTTCCAACTTGTCATATTGAGATATTACTAAAGGGATCAAACATTTAATTTATTTCCTTATTTCCTTTCCATTTTGAATATAAAGCCTTTGTTACTGTCTTCTATTTAACAGACTCTGGTGCAGCTAAATCTTAGAATCATAGAATCATTTAAGTTGGAAAGGACCTTTAAGATTGAGTCCAGATGTCATCCTAACATTGCCAAGTCCACAACTAAACCATGTCCCCAAGTGCCAAATCTTACGTGTATTATAAATATCTGCAGGGAAGGCGATATCACCAGTGCAGAGTACAGGGGACAATCACTTCCTACTCCTGCTGGCCACACTATTTCTGATACAAGCCAGAATGCTGTTGGCCTTCTTGGCCACCTGAGCACACTGGTGGCTCATATTCAGCTGGCTGTTGGCCAGCACTCGCAGGTCCCTTTCTGCTGGGCAGCTTTCCAGCCACCTTCCCCCAAGCCTGGAGTGCTGCGTGGGGTTGTTGTGACCCAGGTGCAGGACTCACCACTTGGCCTTGTTGAAACTCATACAATTGGCCTTGGCCCATCAATCCAGCCTGTCCAGGTCCCTCTGTAGAGACTTCCTACATTCAAGCAGATCAACATACCTGCCAAGCTAGCACAGATTAATTTATTGATATCTTTCTATCTGGTTATTTATGAATAAGTATATGATTCTATAAGTAGGTGAGACCTTGCCCTGGGAGCACACTGTGCTACTGATATTCCTGCATGGAGACTGTGCCCATACCCCTCCCTGCAGAGCTGCACTGCAGCTGGGTGATTGGTGTTCTGCAGCTGGTTTCCCTGTTCTCTAAAATGTGACAGTATGAGAGCTACTGTCTGTGTAACTCACAGGTTTTAGCCTATCTATGAACCTATGACAAACATAGGTCATGAGCTAAAGAATGTTTAAAGCTGTCCTACTTTCTTCTTGTCAGTGGAAACACAGATCTTTTCGAAAAAAAAAAAAGTCACATATATTAATATTTGGAGGGAAAAATTGAAGAAATCTTAGAGTTTATTGGAGACAGGGATAAGTGGGAATGCCTAGGCCCTGATATGAAAGTTCATGAGATAAGATGAACTAGAGCCCCTATAAGCATTTGAAATACTGTTTTGGTGCTGAGCATTTAAGCTTTCTGAAAACATAGCTTTGCTTGGGGTATTTCTTTAAATTAAGAATTATCAGAAAGCAAACCTTTGTCTCTTAAAAACCCCTAAAGCCATAAGCCCTGTTTTCTCTTACACAAAAGAAATTGAACATTAGAGGTGACTGGATATTTTCCATTGAAACTAGTTTATCTATCTTAGATTTTCTCCCGGATATAAAATGATAATTTTCCTCTAGGTGCCCTCTCCTTGCACCCCATCACTAGGCTTTAGTCATTCTTAGAGAGGTAACATCCTGTCTGTGCAATAGTTTCTAAGCTGCCAGGATAACTGCACTGGTTAGTGAAAATCAAATGTCCATTCCAGTTTAGGTTTTTTCTCCTAAATCGCGTTTTGTCTTAATGAGATGGAGTGCATGTTGATATTTTTTTTCCAAGTACAGACTATTCTGATGCATCTGGTGGAGACTAACATGGAGAAATCAAACCAGGAATTCAGTGTATTGGCTAAGCTTGGGATAAGTGCTTATAATGATTTGGCTGATGGCACGATCATTTTCTGATTGTGTCAATCACAAAGAAGGAGGGACACTGCAGCCTGAATACAGAGTCCCGTGAGAAAACCCCAGTGGGAGCTATTCCCTTTGAACTGACTTATGTAAGGAAACCAGTGTCCTGTAGAACTATGTCCTTGGATAAACATGACACAGTATCATTGGACGTGACCAATATGCAAAATTATGTGCTTTAACTCACACCTCTATGATGTAAGTGTTAAATACTAGTGAGCCTGTGTAGTGATGCTTTATCTGCTTTGTGTGGGGCTGCTGACCCAAAAGAGTGGTGGAGGACCAAGCTGAGGCTGTATCTCCCATTGAAATTTCCAGCAGTTGGGAACTGCTTTCATTAGACACTTATTTCAAAAATATATCTTGTCCTTATAGAGAAGACTTCCTAATCAGTAAATAAAAACTGAGGCTCAGTTTGAAAAACAAAACCAAATAACAACCAACCAACCAAACAAGAACAACAGGGCAAGGTGAGAAAGGTGTCACATAGTCATAGAAACTCTCAGGAAGATAATTTCATCTTCTCTAGTAGATCTGGATTGTCAAGATCACATTTGCTATGGCCAAAGAAAAGGATGTTGTAATAATTGATATTGAGAGATTTATCTTTGGGGTTCTTCGATATGCAAAACCAAAATGTATCTCCTATATACAGAGTCTGAGGGAACTGGCCTTGAGTGAACCAAAATTTTGCAGATCTGAGAGCTGAGAAAAACAGTGGTGTGGCTATTTTTGATGGTGTTGGGGTTTTGTGTTTGTTTTTTTTTTGTGTGTGTGTTTGTGGTTTTTTTTTTTTGTTTGTTTGTTGTTTTGTTTATTTGTTATGGTTTTGTTTTGTTTGTTTGGTTTTTATTATTATTATTTTATTTTGTTTTTAAAGTGTGCCAAATGAAGCATCATACAGTGGAGAGAAAATAAGAAGGAAGGCTATCTATCGGGGGGGATGAATTATTCCTGCCTGGGTGGAGTGTCCATAAGATGCTCATAAAAAAAACATAAAAGAAGCCATGCCGACCATAGCACGTTCATTGCCTGTTTCACTCCTACACAGAGCAGCTCAGGATACAAAATCCCCCTCCTTTTTGGAGCTGAAGGTTGCTATTTTCAATCCATGTTAGGCTGGATGTCACATTTGCCTCAGGCTAGCTAGGATGGTGCTCAGATTGTTGTCAGTAAGGGCTTCAGGCGACTCAGGGCTCTCATGCTTCATGAGTCACCACTAAAGGCTATAAATAGTATATGAAATATATGTATAAAATTATATAACCATGTAAGTATATGAACCTTGCAAACCACATAGTGTGGGGATAGTATGACTCAATCCAGTCACCCCATACCCAATGTTATCTATATTTATCTATAATATAGTCATATTATACTTGAGCTCTGAAACACTGGGGACAAGCCAGGGCCTGATGTGAGGGGTGTTTCTCGGGATACATTATGTATAATGTATTGTAACAAGTGGGGAAAGGCTAGACTGAAATGGCTGGTGAAAAAACATGATAAAAACTAAAGTCAAGGTCAGAGGGCAAAAGATAAAAATGGATGAGAGGAGGAATGGGGAAGGTTCATGCTACAGATACTTCTAGATTTTTTAAGTGAAATTCAGAATTCCTGATTAGGAAAGAAAAGGAGAGTGGAATGCATCTTATTTCCCTGTTGGAAGATGTGGATCTCTTTTCACTGACATTTCTTAATCAGAGAGGAAAGGGAAAAAAAGTATAGCAGGTTTCAGGATGTTTGCATCTTGAGCAAGCTGAGATATAAACAGAGGGTGGTGACTGATGTGAAGGGACATTCCTATACAGCAAAGTCCAATGTGTGCAGGGACCCATCCTGCAGTAGAAATAGGTGGTGTCAGTCATCAAGTAGGATGAAGTTTGAGGTGGACTTTCAGTAATTTGGTGTGGTTTGTTTGGGGTTTTTTTTGTGTGTGTGTGTGATCTCTGATGGCAAACCTTGTTCTATTCCTCTGGGAACTGAGAAGATATTTGGAAGAGTGCAGGTATCCTTTGAAGCCTCTTGTATCCCTGGTTTGTCCTTTTTACCTGACTAAAGGTTGACAGTGCCTGGGTAGAGGGGAGTGTTGACAAAGAAGCTTAGAATTTGATGAAAATGATGTGTTTTGTAGAGATTTCTTAATCAAACAAACAAAAAAAGAAAAACAGAAGCACTGAGCTATGTTTCATTATGTTCTCTTACAAATCAGAGTCTTACCTGCCACCACCCATATGGACTGCAAATGGAAGAAATTGAATACTGGACAGAAGAGATTCCCACCAAAAAAAAAAAAAAAAAAAATTTCCACTACCCTTCTAAAAGGTGTCCTCAGCTGGATGCAAAGGTGGAAGGTGTGAAGAAGGGTGTCATTTGGCCTTTGCCAACAGAGAAGGTCATGGCTTAGGAGGGAAGGAATCTAAACCTGAGTTCACGCAGAGATTTGTGGTCCAAGTATGATTGAAGTTTTGCTAACTGGTAAATTCTGAACTAGCCTAGGAAAGGTCAAAATGGTTTAACAGGAAAAAAAAAAAGCTGCTTTCAAATCCTGATGACTTTCTTTTCCTCAGCTGGGAATAACTCTGAACTGTCTAGATAAGTTTAACCTGGTGTAGTGCCAATAAAATAAGCAGAGTGACCCTGGGACAAGTGCATCATTGGTGTGACTATTCACTGAGCTGCTTTGGCACCAGGGTTTGGTTTTATTCAGCCTTACTTTAAGTTACTTTTCTGAACTATAACATGCTCTTATCTGAGACATCTGAATAAAATAATTTTATATAAAAAATATTAATAAAGTAGGTATTTCAGATACTTCACTTGCAAATAATTCATCTCACTGAATTAATTTTCTTTAATCAATTAGGAATATGCCAGGTACCAGCAAATGGTATTTTAACAGCAGGAACAATTTTGTGTATTTTTAGAGAAGATGACAGTAGAACCAATTTCTTTAAAATTGCTCCTTCAACTCACAGGGCCCTGGCTGACCCTTTCCCACACGGGCTTTTGTTCACCAGTATTCCTGTTTGGAACAAGGATACGTTCACTTAGTGCTACTCTGAGCCTAGTTATTTTGTTTGCTGGTGGAGCACCATGTGTATTTACTCTTGTGGGCAAAATACAGAATCATAAGATTTGTGTCTCAAGGACAAGACCAAGATCCGCAGAGACAAAGATGAGTGTCTGCAGTTTCCCCATCTTTAGCTAAGAAGTGGTTTTAGCAGGATCTGTGCAGTGACATCCACCTTCAGCCCCTGCTGCCAGATGGGGAATGCAGAGGGGAGCAGCAGGGGAAGCCTGGCTGCAATGTTAGGTAGTAGGACAATTGTTTCTGATTTAACTGAAGCTTCCAAAGGCTTATGCAGACAAATCTATAACTAGGATGCCTTGTCTTAGTGTGGTGTGTTTTGTCACATTCATATCATGAAGCAATGGTTAAGGGTCACCTTTCAGTGTCCAAATCCTGAAACCTAGAACCTGTTGTGACTTCATGAAAAATGAAGAGCATGGCTCACAGTGCTCTACCCATTATTTGCTGCATGCTGGAGACTGGATGCTGGAAAGCACAAAATGTACCTCTGGCTCTTCTAGCTGCACTGCCAAAGGCTTGGGTCTTCTTTACCTGGGTGTTCAGGCCAAGGTCCTGTTCCAGCTGCGTGTTGGTGTAAAGTATGTCAGTTCAAGTCACGTGCATCCGTAGTGCAGTAGGGGAATCCAGAGGCACCCACTTCTACTTCAGCACCCCCCATCACAGTATGCCATAGCCAACAGCAGAGCCACACGGGGGTTTGCAAAGCCCAGGCAGCTTTCAGTAGATTGAAGCAACATGTCTGAAAAGAAAAAAGCATTTGACCTCAGGCAAAAGCAAGTGTGTGCCATGCAATGTCATTACTGCCTTCCAGTGTGACTGCAAAAACTTGAACATCTTGGAGCTGTCACATTTAGTGCCCTAATCAGTTCCACATTTCACTGGTTAAGATCTCAAACACTCATGTTTTGTGGAATTTAAGAATTCCCTGTGTCTGCTTCCACAAACTCTACACTGGTTTTACAAGCTAGTGTGCATTTTGATCTGCACAGCTGCTGTCTCAAGCCATCATTAGGGGGAATGACTGAGATGCAGCCCCCCGAAGTGATGCCATGCCTGAGGCAAATCTGTTTCCATCCATGGGAAATTTCATCAAAACCTCTCGGAGAAAAGGGCTGCCTTTCTCTCCTGTCTTAAGTTGAACCAACACAAACATTTCTGTAACTGCATTATTTTAATAGCTCTTCTCATATTTAAGAAACAGCTATACAGACTAATGTTAGTACTATTTGTACTTGATGCTAAATACTTACTAACTACTCTACAAAAACCCAAAACAAGGACAAAGCCCTTGCATAGCAAATTTCTTGTTAACCACACACACAGTATCTCACTAGTTTAACAAACAACTCACAGGCTAGAAGTTGAAGCATAAGCAGGAGTGTTTTGCGGGTGAAGGCTTGAGACATTTTTAAGGGCATGAACCAAGGCCCAGAGAAGTCAGTGGGAGGCTCCAACAAACTAACGGATTCTAGAGGTCAGGTTCCTATAAAAAAACGTTCTCGAAATTATGTGTGATGACTGACATCAGTAGGAGTTTGAAATCCATTGTCTCATGAGGGTGGCAAAATAAGCTGTCCCTCTGCTAGATGGCCCTTGTGGAGAAAAAGTGTACACTTCTACCCAACATGCCTATTATCTCTAATTCTACCACCATGTGAAGAGCCTACTTTTATGACAAGAATTTTTTTATATTGCCAGGGGCTTGTCAAACTTGTCTATTTACTGATTTATGTTTACAAATTTGGTCTCATTTGTCATTGGAGCTTGGTGAATTAAATTGCAAAACATTTTTAAATTGCACAGGATTTTGAGATCCTGTGAAAAACAAAACCCAATTCTGTTAAAAATGTGAATAATTATACGGATTATTGAAATTTCAGCTTTCAGTAATTTCAGCTACAATTAAAATGCTGAGTTTTCGATTTACTTAATGAAAATGTTTAACAGAAATGCTAAAAAAACATACCAAATTAAAATGTACATGTTTTAGGATTCATAAGGCTTTCAGTCAGGATCTCAAAGGATCTTACAGTCCTGCTATTTTTTCAATAAGTATATCATGCAGAACTGCCAGCCTTCTGGGCTTTTCCCACCTCAAATATTAGGTTTCTCTACAAGCTTATGAAAATCTCTGCAAGCAGAATATACTTGAAGAAAATTTGCTTTTGATACTGTCAGTGGAATATTCTTCCCTATAGAACATCATTCTTTAATGCTTTGTCCAGGCTAGCTGTAAAATAACTTAGTAATTTAAACATGAACATGCATCTTGTGTTCAGAAGTTGTTTTCCTGTTACAATGAGTTGGATCTTTTTTTTGCAACACTGTTTTGCCTCCCAAATGCAATGAGATATAACATGCAGATCCAAAGTGATCACTTCCAAAATTACTTGGGAGTGTACTTTGGAAGGATGGAGTCATGGCCTGCAGAGCATTGTGCTGGTGCAGGGCAAGGGTAGTCAGTAACACAACTCTTCTGTCCACTGCTGTTATATGCTGCTGCATAGAAGATGGAAAAGTTTCTGTAACCTTGCCCATCATGGGCTGGAACAGTATATACACAGCTTTTAAATACTGAGCAGATTGACACAGGAAACTTCCTAGTATCACTGATAGCAGCCTTGCCTGCTGACTAAGGTATCCATTACCCATGCAGCTGGAAAAACAAGACTCGCCTTTTCCTTGAAGTGATGGAAAGTTCTCCGCAAGGCACTGAAGATGAAACTGCTTGTTCCCAGCACCCTGGTAAGGGATGTTCTCGCCAGGGTTGCCCTTCCATAGTGCAGAATTCGTTTATTTCTTTGATGTGTTTCACATAACTGCAAAGTGAGGTTTTTGTGTGTGGCTGGTCTTTTTGTTTGTTTTATTTAAAAAATAAATAAATGTGCAGGTGGTTGTGCCTTGGGTTGCTGGGCACCCCTCCTCTGCCCGCCGGAGATGGGATTAACCTGCCCCGCAGTTTCTCATCCACCTAACGAGTCCCTCTAGTGGTGTCATCCTGAAAATTTCACTCCTACATTCCCAAATTACAGAGGAGTAAATGTAAATCAAACCAAATAAATATTTTCATGCAATTTGGAATTAGTGAAAATACTCTAACTTTGTGAAATAAAGATCTGTTTGGTCTTATTAGTGTCACACTTGTGGAAAACCATGTGCCAGGGTAACTCCAGCACCTTCAGTTTAACGGGAGTTGAAACTGTTTTCAGTGGCAGCTGAGCAAGGTCCTCAATTCCCATGCAAATATGAAACAGGCTAAAAATATGATCTTTTTCACCATGCAAAATGTTTTTCGTTCTTCTCAAAAAGATATTTTAGGAAGTTTGTTTTGAGCAAATTAACTATGTTTCTGTGGTGGCATTGTGAGGGAAGGTTTCAGTATCGTTGTGTATCCTGCGAATGGGGAGTGCAAGTTGGGGCATAGTCTTCACAAATAGACCTGAAAAAATAAATTATGTTTCTGCTTTCTTGAAGCCATAAAATGTTGGGAAGGAAATAACAGTGAAAGGCTGGAAGTAAAATGGAAACTGCTGAAAGTGTAATTGAGCAACCTGAAATGCAGGTATGGTCTTTGAAGCAAACACATCTGCATGTGAAATGCTCAATACAGCATTGCTTTAATTTTAATTCCAATTCTTAGAGGTATGTTTAGGAAGTGTGGGAGGGTTGTGTTGGGTTTTTTGTTTGGCTGGTTTTTGTTTTGTTTTTGTTTTTTAGCTGTGTAGTTAAGTAAATAGGAGAAACCACATTTATTTGTAGGGACTTTTTGAGATTTCAGTGTTCAGAGCAGTCAGAGTAGACCTGCAGAATATTTCGGTTGACTCCAGAGCTCTGCATGGTGAAACACAGCATGTAGAAGTGGCAGAAATCAGGCAGTGACCTAAATGACAGGGAACAGATGATGACTAAGTGCAGGCTGCCTGATTGGCTGCATGGCCAGAAGCACCCTCAGCACTGCCACACGTACTGGTGGGAAAGGCAGTATTTCTTACAGCCCAGTAAATCCATGGCTGACTGAAAGGAGTGTATTGGGAGAGCATGCTGCTGCTGCCACAGCAGTTAGGGCTGTCCTGAAAATGCAGTGAGCAAGAATATTGTAGCTACGCTACATGGAGGTAATTAGATTTTTTTCAGTTCCCATTTGAGCCAGACAGGGTTTGTCCATCCCTCACTGCTTTGCCTGGATCCCTGGGCACATGAGTCAACGTGCTTTATTTCTGGTTTCCTACATTGCCAGGGAGCCACTGTGTGAGAGCACCAGGTATTTCTCTTTCATTAAGTGCTTATTTGATCAAAATTCAGCTTTATCTCAGAATGCAGCATTAACTCCATTAGTTTTAGGAATTGAGAGATTCATATAGAGAAATCAAATTAATTTCCTCTCTCCCACCAGGTTGTCAGTCAAGGTATGAGAAGGAAAATGGTATCGTTTTCTTTCTTTCTTTTTTTTTTTTTCTTAATACCTCGGGGTTAGATAAGATTAAATACTGAAATACTGCGCTCTCACACAATGTTCTGCAGAGATACCTGACCAAAGTCTAATGACTGACAAGTCAGTGAAACTTCATTTAGGTCCCTCCCTAGTCCTGGAAGCAGCTGAGCTGTGTTAGCCTGGTGAAACAGCTCTGCTGCTTTTTGCCTGGAAATTCAGTTTCCAACCGGTTCTTCCTACTGGGTTCTGTACTGCAGGCTGCCAAGCACTTGGACCCACAGTGAGAGTCTGTACCTCTACCCAGGGATATTGTTCTCAGGAGGTGTAATAGAAATCTTCAAGGGCACCAGTTTAAATCTACTGCTAAAGTCAGTAACAGGGAAACATGGACTGCAAAGTTTCCTGTAATAACTCTAAATGTTAACTCAGTGCAAGAGGACTTATCAATACCTGCTTTGATAGAGTTACAGATGCTTTGGGTATCAGAGTTTTGCATTTCTCAGTGGAGTGTTTGAAGATTAAAAGTGTCATCTAAAATTTATTTAAATTTCCCCAAGTTTGACTTTTAATCATGTATTGCTTTCAAGAGAAACAGACTCTATCTGGGAAGCTTTGAAATTTGGGCTAGAATAATAACAAAAATAAGATAAGGGTTCAAAATTATTATTTTTATTTCAAAACATCAAGCAGAAAGGGGTAACTGCCTAATATCTTTGTTTATACCTCTGCATGCAGAAGTGAGCTGACCAGGGAGGAAAGGTTTGGGCTCTGAAATCAATACTGAACACTGAAGTAGCTTTTAGATGCTCAGCTCCTGCTGTGCTTGGTCTAATTTGCAGTTTGTTGAAATCCCATTTTAAATGCTGCTGGAGGAGTCTGCTTTATCTCAGCAAGAAGCTGAGAGAAGTTGGTAGTTGACAATAATGGATCATCAGGAAATAAATGTGGGGATAATGTATTCAGGGAAAACTTCAGCCATTAAACTTGCTTTGGAGGAAGGCGAGGCCACATCTCTGCTCATTTTTTACTGTAAGAAACAAAATCATACAACCAGTATGGGGAATGATTTGGAGTAATGGTTGCATTTGGGTCTTATGGCTGAAATCCCAGAAAGACCTACTTTATTAATTTGATCTAGCTGACAGAGATAAACATTTGTGCTTGAGCTTTCAGAAGAGGTGGTAATTTGGGAGAAAGTCCTGCTGCTCCTGAGTCTTCCTGCATGCTGGGTTCCACCTTTTGAGGCACTTTGAGAAGTTTCTGCAAAGCCAGTCCATTTGAGCTGTATATGCTCTGTCTATAAAACTTTCCTAGTCCCTGCCAAAAAAAGCAGAGTAGTTACTGGGTGTTCCTTTGGCAAACTGATCCTTGCAGCAAAAGACATGCAAATGTTGGGCAGGAATCGCAGAGGGTGAGAAATAGCCCTCGCCTTCAGCAAGGAGAATATTTTGGCCAGTGAAACTTCCTCTCACCCTGTTTTGGTAGCCTCGTTTTGCAGAGAGTAAGCAAAGACCAGGGTAGCTTATCAGCTGGTTAAATGGAGAAAGGGAACTGAGAATTTAAAAAGCTCATGCAGCCTGGCTCTATTCATTGCTATAGCAATAATTCCCTGTGAAAGTGGTGCAAAGAAATGCTATAAATGATAATGCAAATGTAAAATGCAGTACCGTTAGCAAAAATCTTTTGATCTGTGAAGTCCTTTAATGACATTAATATGGTTCTTTGCCTTCCTGAAGGAGTTCTTAAGTGGCTGGGAACGAATTTAGCAACTCCTACCTTGCAGTTACAGGCGAGAATCTAGATGCACAAGTGCTTGAACAATAGAAATTTTAAGAACAGATTGTACCTTGATAGGAGCGAAGCTTCTGCCTTTTCTTAATTCTTCATATTTCCAACCCCTCCCACTCCCCAAGCAATTAGAGATGCAAATCAACTAAAAGTTGCTGCCTGTCATTCAGGTTTGGTGTTTTTTTTTTTTTTTTTTTTTTTTTTTTTTTTTTTTTTTTTTTTTTTTTTGTTTGTTTGTGTTTTTTTTTGTTTTTTTTTGTTTTTTTTTTCCTTTTGCACTTTTGAAAGTCCACTCCATAATGAAGTGTCTAGGTAGGAGAAACATTCCTAAGAGACTCATCTCGGTCAGAATTGTCATATGTTATCAGCAGGGTATAAACCAGGGCTTGCCTGAAATGTATTTTTTTGCTATTGTCAGCGTGCAGTTACCTTCTTACAATAGCCAACGTGTTATCCACCTTCTTTATTTCTCTGTAAAGAGAGGTCTTAAGAGCTCTTTCCTACCTTGTGAGGACATTGGCAATGTGTCAGGCATGTGGCACAGACTGAAGAGGAACAGCAGAGGCTCTGTTGGAACATCTCTCCCTAACCTATCCAGAAAGAGTCCCTAGAGGCCCAGAGAGGACTGCCTGCCTCTCCTTTGCATCTGCAAGTTTGTAGTCCTTCCACACATTAAATTTTTGTTCTGCACACTGGGAAAACAGTCCAACGAATCAGTGGGTTATTTGGCTTGTAAGTACTTTTTTGTGCTCTTCACTGAGGTGTTAACCATACCTTCTGTGCTTACGTGCCTGGTATCTAGTAATACTTTAATTAAATGATTTTTGATTAGGAGACTTGAAAAAAAATGAAAAAAAGAAAAACTAAAAGGAAAAATATAAAGCTGTTCTGTTATGCACTTCTACTTTAGTGCTACCCTGCTTTTTCTAAAGTAATTAAATAGAAACTGAGAAAGCATTTAACTTTAAAGTACATTAATTTTTCTTAAGACTTCAGAGTAGCCTTATTACTGTGCCTACTTCAGCTGAACAAACTGCAGATTCTGTTCTATTTAGCCCAGATTGAGCTAGCTTTAGATTTGCATAGTTTTTGTCTATCAATATGCAAATGTGATTTGAATTTTGCTGTAAGGGGAAAACTCTATGGCTTTTCCCTCCTGCACAGAATACGATAGAAAAAAAAATTAATTTATGTGACCAAACTAAAAGGCAACTGGGAGAATAATTCACTTCAGTTTAAAATTAAGAGTTGGAGGTTTTTTCTTTTCTTTTCAAAATGAGGAAAAATGTCAAGTAAAGTGGACAAGTAAAAGTTTTGTTCCCCTGAAAATGAAGCTTTACTTTATTTGGGGGAAATTCTTGTTATTACTTCTTAATAAAGCTACATGTCAAAATAATTTTGAAAGTAAATGTTGAAAAGGTATTTGCATTTTTCCCTGAATTTTCCTTTGAGCTGAAACTAATTGCTTAATCCAATTCGAATGTTTGAACTGTTCCATTCCTCTTGACTCAGGATCTTCCAGTGAAAGAGCTGTCTGGGGAAAGCTTTTCTGAGACCCAAGAAAATGTGAATTCTGAGTGATAATGCACATGTGCGAGTTGCCAGGAAGGACCATATATGTCCTCAGGGCACAGTGTGGAGGTCCTATGGCACCTGGGGCCCTGGGGTGAGAAAGCTGGAAGCAGGTAGGTGGTTTTCTTGAAGTCAGTAAGATCCAATTTTATAGTGTAATACACAAATAATAGGATAATTCCTATAATACAGGCTATAATAATAATAGGACTATTCCCTATAATATACAATAGCCTATAATATATCTGACATCAGGATGCTCCCATCCTAGGGAATATGAAGGTATGGATTGCAGGGTAATGAAATAACTATTTCCAGGCCTCTGGTAGCTTGTCATCATCTCTGTCTTGTCACTGTCAGTACAAGAATTTGCAAGGAGTATGGAGAGAGCAAGAGAGTGCAACGTCTGAATGGACTCAGCTCAGGCACAGCCACACGACCTAGCCAGGAAGAGCAAAGCTAAAGGCCACCTGTACCCATCTGCATGTTCAGCTGTTCAGGATTTTGCCTATTGTGAGCCACTGGCTTTTTCAAACTTCAGACTGAGTAAAGCAAAATCTTGACATGAACTACCAGTTCAATCAGGCCAGTTTCTCAAATGAGGAAAATATTCTTTCTGAATGGACAAAATATACATCGCAGCATTAGCAGGGATGGGTTTTTATGAAGTCAGGGTGGGGAGGGAGGTAGCAGAAAAATTGTCAGCAGAGGACATAAAGGTATGATCCGTATTTTGTTCAGAATAGCCAGCATCGTGCAGAAGCCTCTTCCTTTTGCCACTCATCAGTCCAGAGTGACAGCCCCACAGTGGCTGTATGCTTGGCAAGTCTGGACATGGCATTCCAGCTGGAAGAGGTTATTGCTCTCAGTCACGAATGGGATCATTATCCAGTGCTGTCTCAGGGAGACTTTCTCCCCACTGCAGAATCGTTTAAAGATGAGAGAGGAAAATGCAAGCTTGAAAACCCATTTTAATAAAGACCTGCACTAAGCCTTTCAGTAACAGAAAGTACAGACTGTATTACACTGGTGTCCATCACCAGCTTGGGATCCACACCAGCTCCTAGCAACATTTGCTACAGCAGAATATCTCAGCAAAAGGCTGTGATGTAGCTCTATCAAATAACATCCCTCTTATCGTGGCTGTGGGACTGAACATGGCTGCAGGGAAAAAGAGAGGGACCCATATTCAGTGCATACCCATATTGCTGTGGCTTCTAGAGCATCTTCTCAGACTCCCTGAGTGATGTAAGCCTTGACATCAGGAAACCCCTTTCCTTCATTGAAGGGCTTTCACCATAAGGTGCAACTCACACCTGTAGGTCAAGGGAAGGGGAATCTCAAACGCTGTACTCTACCGTTTAGCACTCAGCCTTAAAGCCATGAGATTTACACACCTTGTCCCCCAATTTGCTCTTGAGCTCAGGGCTGCCATCCATCAGGGACACCTTTAGGGAAGCACCCAGCCACTGTTTGTGTACATGAGCAGTCTTGGCAGTTCTTCCTGTGTTTTTTGGTGGTTCAGTGCAACAGCAGGAGAGGCCAGATGGGCTGTTTGTGGACTGCACGTAAAGCTCCTTAACAGTGCTGGAAATGCGACTATTGTAAGAGCTGCTTAAGATAGACATAGAGATGCTTTCTATTAGGTATGTAGTCAGTCTTTATAAGTATGGTGTACATTGTTCATATTTCTAGCCGTCGAATTCATCAGTACCACACATGCAATTTAGATGGGTAATGAAAAGTCCTCTATCCTACCTTAAACTGGAACATAATTTTACCTGTCAACAATCTGCAGTACAGAAGGCTGTTTCTGAAATTCCTGGCTCTAGAAGTTACTGAGGTACTTATGAAAAGGTACTTAACTGCCAGTGAGTCAGCATTCAGAGGTCTGAAACTCATTTCCAGGAATTATGTGATTTACAAGGCTTGACTTCCAAACCTGGCAACTGAGATCGCAGGAGAAAGAATAAAGAAACTTTCAAATACAAACCTGACATGCCTTTCAAATGCAAACCACTGTAAGAAAACAGTCAGTCTCCTGAGACATACCTGCACCTGTCATTTAAAATCAGAGGGCCGTGGAGAAATACCCTGTCTCAGTCATTTTTTTTTTAGAGTCACAGTTTCTTCACTGATGTGGAGTCCAAAGATCCCAGTGAACAAGAAAAAGGAAACATTCTCTAAATTTAACAGTACAAATAAAGACCATTCCTGTTCTTTTGGAATCTCTAAATGTGAAATTAAAGTGTTTGGTATATTGCCAGCATTATAACAGCTGATGGTATCTGCTTCAGGCAGTGTTATGTGAGCACAGCAGAGGTAATAGGCTCCTGGTAGCAAAAGTTGCAGTATTATTATTTAATATTGATATTCTAGTGGATCCCAGGAGCACTTTGGCCAGGCCCATTTCCAAAGATGAGTTTCAAATAATACCAGTGCTAATCAGGCAGAAGTGAGAAAAGGCCTTATTTAGGGAATGGGATGGATGATTCATTTATAGTGTTAAGAAAAGGGAATTGACCCTTCCTATGTGCAACCCAGCCACTAACAGGATTCGCTGGTAGCAATCTCTTAGGAAGAAGAATAACTTTTCGTTTTGGCAGTGCCTTCAGCGCTGACTATTTGCTCTTGGAAATAAGTTGCTGTTTTGTTTCATTTCCTTAATTTCCTGGCTCCGTGTCCTACTTTTCAGACAGATATTTTTTCCTTTTCATTAGGGATGTAATGGTAAGAGTATAATTCATACTTCTAGGAGCCAAAGCAGTGGCAGAGGTATTAAATGTGCAGGTGGTGCAACCTTATGAGACCCCATGGGTGAAAGGGACATCCACACTCTGGACTGAAAGATCAGACGAGGCAGGGGCTCATGGCTGCAATTTGCTGGAAGACAGAGCATCCACCCCTTGCACCAAGGTTAATGGCTGAGTAATGCTGTTTGCTCTAGGGTGGTAGGGTGGTATGTTTTTAATTGGAGTGAGACACATGACAGCAAAGAACTAACCAAATTTGTTCTAAATTGTAAATTCTTTTTTTTTAAGAGTGACATTTAGTGCTTGTATCTGCCATCTG
>NW_008592899.1:0-54814 GCF_000691845.1 Merops nubicus | reverse complement strand
TCCTGTTTGCCTGCTGAAGTTAACATCCTCTTTGTTGTCACTGGTAAATTCCACTCAGGCATATGAAAATATGTAGAAAGTGCTAGTAACTCTTATATGCACAGAGTTTTCCTCTTGCTTAAGGGAAGAATAGTTACTTGGCAAATTGCCAGTGTCCTATAGTCTTCAGTACCTTTGCTATCAGTTTGTAGTATCGTTATCACTCTGTTTTCAGATCTGGTTATGCCATGGGAACAAGCTGGCTTTATCTTGTGAAAGTAATGATGTCCTCGAGTTTGTGGGTGCAGGTAAAGCCCCTATCATGACTGTCTGGAAAGTTTACCTAATTTTACTGAATTATATAGTAGATTAGGCTGGTATGTGTAATATGCCTGAACATGAAAATAGATGTTTTGTTCATGTCTTTGACTGAAATCTGAAGTTTTCAGAGGGAAAGTGGCCATTCTCTCTAAGAGCTATCTCTTCTGTGGTCCCATCATGTTCATACATTGCCCTGCCCAAGCGAAGTATGAGAACATATAAAATAATTTGGGTCAATTTGCCTGGGTTTTTTTCAGAATGGGAGAGTTATTTTCCAAGGTAGATGTCAAACCATTAAATCAAGAAGAACATGTTCAGTGCTCTACTGGTAGTATGCCACTGGGGCTTTCCTTTCAAGCTGCAATATCCCAAGCTAAATGGGTTTGTTCCATACAGAATCCAAGAGGTAACCTGTTAAACTTAAAAGACTTAAAGACTTTGAACGTTAAAACTTAAAAGATTCTTTAAGTTTTTATTGATGGAGACCCCCCACCCCCTTCACGTACAATTTAGTTTATTCTCAAAGCAGTGAAGTTGGCTATTATGGTAGCAACATCCCAATGAAGGTAAAATGAGTTTAGAAATGGGAATTGTGTGGTACTCTATGGGATTTGTGTGGCACCAACCAGAGATCTGAAAACACTCTCCATTTGCTCTTCGTCTAAAGCAAGTATTCCTTCATCATCACTTTGTATTACATGAATTCTCGGTCTGTTCCTGGGCTGACTTAAGAAGAAGCAAAAAATGCATTTGAAATGAAGGAATACTAAAAATTACTTGGTCCAAACTCAATGTACAAATGAGTGTTAAGTATGAAGGATCCTTACTTTTCCATACTAGTTTGTGATCTTCAGTTTACTTCTCAACATTACACTGTAGAGAGTGGGCTACTTAGAATTAGCATGATGAAGTACCACATATAAAAAAAATCTAGAGAAAATATTCTTTGAAGAATACTGTACTGGAAATACACCAAAATATGCAAACACAATTCTTTTGTGTGTAAGAAGTAAATGTATACACATAAGTAACATATGATCTTTATTGCATATAAAACAATAATTTTCTAGAAATCATAAATAATAAAATTAAAATAAATGGGAAAAAAAAAAGGCACACAGCCTGCTATATTTGGTCTCTGTGCATTACAGAGTTGGAGGAAAGGCTGACATTTCAATAGACATTATACATAATACTGTTGACAGACCACTTGAAAAAGGCAGCTGTAAATTATTTCTTGTCACAGCCTAAATAAACCATTTACAATTTATCTAGAGAACAGAATTTCCATAGTTGCCTTAGACGTGAGTATTGAGTTTAAAGAAGAAAATTTTTAAACCAGCAAACCTCTCCATCCACTTTTTTTTTGTGTGTCTGTGAGGATTATTTATGTTCTTATTAAATAATCTATTAGTAATCAAGTGTGGAAAAATAGAAGGGTAAACATGTTGGAAATTAAAATAGAAAGCATTAAGGAAGGTTTCCATATTACCTATGGTTTGCAGACTGCAAAATTTGGCTGTAATACTGCAACAAGCCAGGAGATACTCATCTCTACAAAATCAGAGGGTCCAGCTGACTTCAGTGGGCTCCATGTAGGCAGCCCTGGAAGGACTGACTCCCAGACATGCAGAAAAAAGGTGAAAATCTGAGGTGAAAACTGCTCCACCAGGGATTAGCTCTGAAATGAAGCAGTGTCACTGCGAATCTCCACATTGCCATGAGTTTCCCCTTAGGCTGGGAGGAGAGGTACATTGTCAGTGTTTGCTATTTGTTTCTTCTGGTTTCAGAATTCTTCCAGTAAGATACTGACCCATCTTCTCACTTAAAAAGGGCCCTAGTAAATAAGCAATATTTGAACAAAATATTTGAGCAAAAATGGGTAAATGATGGTCCAAGAAGATATGCGGCACCATTTTAGTTTAGGTAAATCTTATTTTAATATTGGAAATTTTGGTGTAATTTGGTCTTTCTTTTCCAGCATGTTTACCCAATGCATAAATAACATCTGTGGTGAAGCAGCAGCTTTGCTAACAATGGTGCATATGGAATATCAGTGTAACACAAGTGCAAATTATTAATTTTAACAATTTTGCAGGGCTGTTTGTCTCTAATCTTTTGTTGTTGCGTTATAGGACTTACTGTTAGTAGAAATCATCTAAATTTGTCTTGCAATAGGAATGATAGCCATCAACCAGATGCTCATTCACACACCAGAGGGTTACTGGGGAAAAGGCACTAAAGGTACAACAGCTCAAAGTGCCAACTCTGCTCTTAAATCTATGGCAAACCACTAGTTGCAAAGCACTGCAATATTAAGAATTTTTTTAAAAGCTTTTATGTTAAAAAGATTAAAAAACCCACTAAATAATTGTGCTAAATGATTTCTTGATATTAAAAGTGAAAAAAAAAACAAACCAAAACCAACCAACCAACCAAAAAAAACCACCCCTTTAAATACATTTTATCGTGACTGTCCCAGTTGTCTCTCAGAAATGTTATGACCCCATTTCTTTTTATTTATGCTCACTGTGGTTCTCAAGAGAGCAGTGAGCAACATGCAATTTTGAAACTGCTATCATCAGGGCATACATCATTTAATTATTAAAACAAAGCTGTTGTATAGCGTGCTCTAAATGCCACTGCTGCCACTTAGAAAAAGATGTGATTTGCATTCCTTTTAATAAATTAAGTATTTAATTACATTATAAATGTAACCTCTAATTGAAGCACCTTCTCCCAGTGGGCAGAACTCCATGATGATTTTCCATGAGCTACCTAGAAATAGATGCATGCTGCTGTAGGAGTGGGAGTCTCACTGATAAGCACTTAAACATCATTCTTGGGTATTTTTGCAACTTAATGGCACTTCCCCCAGGCTACCTCTTAGGAGGATATTTGTTCAGCTGTAGCATCTTGCCCTTTGCTCTTGTCCTCCACTTGTGGCCATTTGTGTGCCTGCACCTTCCTCATTGATAGCTTTTCTTTTTCATACCTGGGTACCCACTGCTATCTCTCCAGTACATAAAATGTGGATGCAAGTCTCCATTCATGGGTATTTCATAGCAATGGTGGTACTCTTTTGTTATAAACCTATTTAACAGTCTAAATACATCTCAATTTTTTTTTTTTTTTTTTATACTGAAGCTATTAAGTGAGCTCTGATTCCTTAGTTTTCTCTGTATAGTAACTCATGGGCCCAATTTAAAAGAGCAGTTCCCTGCTGAGGATGTCGGATAAAACTTCATCCTATACTGAAGTTCTATATCATTCTGATTGTTGAAGATTTAATATCTTTAAATATATTTATTTACCTTAGCCTCTTGGTAGCTGAATCGCTGCATTCAAATAACACCTGCCAGTAATTCTTATATCTAGAGAGTGTTGTAAAATTGGTGAAAACAGAGTATAAATCAAAACATTTAACTAATGTTACTGTTTGATTGCAGTTCATCAAGGTGTTAGGCAGGATTATATCAAAATTATAATAACTGTGTTGTGTGGCTGAAGAGCTACTTTACCGTTTCTTGCTCTGATCCATGTTTCCAAGACTACCCCTGGACTTGCACCCTGTGTTTGTGACCAGCTTCCATGGGGAGATGAAAACCTGGTGCTCACATGGGAAGAAACAAGGTACCTCCTGGCAGGGAGGAGCTTTGAGCCAATCTGTGTAACAGCAGTGCAATTCAGCTGCTAAAGCAGTGATGGCAGCCCTGAGGAGCAGAAAAATATGTTAAGAATTGTTCAGAATTTAGGCAGTTTAAAAAGCTCACTTGGTCACTCTCACAAATAGTACAGGAATTTCAACACTGTTTTAAAACCCAGAGCTTACCTACTATAGTAACTTAATCCTGTCAATAGACAATACCAGGTACCAGAGGGAGGTCCCAGGACATAAAAGAGCAATAAAGGGCCATTTGCGGATTGCTTACAGTTCAGTTTCTTCCCAAATCCATTAGAAACTTTTCATTTTCTAATTCTTATTTAAATTCTCACTTCATTAGTAAACTACATTTTCTGTATGCTTTTGAACTGTGGTCTTAGTTCTGCCTAACACTGGCTAAATGTACAACATTGGGCAGGTATTTGTTTGGCTTTAATTCACTGTCTTTCACCATGCTTCTCCTGATTGTCATCGTAGGAGAAAGATGATCAGGCATTTGCCATCTAAAAAAGCCTTAATTTCAGTACAGTTTCCAGGATTAGGATGGATAAGGTAAATAAGAGCTGAGTGAACTTAGAAAAGTCTTATCTCTTCAAAAAGAACTTGAACAAGGTCACACTGAAGAAGGACAAACTGTTACCATTTCTGGTTATTCTCTGTATTCTGTAGACAACCTAAAAACCTTCTCAGGTTTTCTGGGAGACATCCAAAGATTAATTCACTTATATATATATGTATATAGCTGACAGATTGCAATATTCTTTCCCTCCCCAAACCTCTCATTTTGAAAGATGAAGCCTGAATTTAAAATATGAGATAAGCAGCCCATTTAATTAGTTTAGGACTCTCCTATCTGTGGGTGGACAAATTCTATTTGTTTCTCTGAAGAATAACAGCTCCTTTGCACATAAAGCTGAAAATGCAATGCCATTTATTTTCTCTTTCTATAAGTTGTATCACTAAATACCTAGTTAAACTTGTTAGTAGAATAAATGAAGAAGTATGGGAATACCAATTCTGCAGAAGAAACTGCAAAAAAACCAGTCTGTCTGCAACATGTAAGTTTGGAACCATTGGATCACATTCTCAACTGTGTAGCTTCAAGGACTTTGTTTAATAAGGATCTGGTCTATTGGTTTTCTCTCAGATAAATATTAATATACCTTTTTTTTTTTTGTCCCAAAATGTTTCTCCCTGATACCAAATGCAGAAAGGAGGCTAAGCTTCCTGGCTAAGACTTCTAATGGAGGCTATGGTATTTTCAAAAATATTAAAGACTAAACTGTACCTATGCTGCTTCCAAAGAGGGGCAGGTATTTTCATGTGAGGAACCTCACTTCTTCACTGTTCCTGAGACACAGCCAGCTCTGCTGTGAATAAACTGATGTTTTTGAGGCTTCATCCTGTGCCTTGTAACATGTATGTTATACTTTCAGCAGCATCAACAATCACATCTGATAGCTGTGTTGAGAAGACAATTAAAAAGGGAAGAACAAGAGTGATCCCATACTTTTTGTTCAGGTTATTCTGTTGTAGTTTAGGATTTTGCATGGCTGAGGATTATACAATAGCCTTGGGATAACTAGTAGCAGCCTCTGAACTTCAGGGTTATAAAGGTGGTTTTGCTAGAGATGTAGTCAGAACCTGCTGCAGGTCTGTGGAGGAGCACAGTAAGGTCTTGCTCACTTCTTATCTGCTACTACTAGCTAACTAAAGTTGTCCTGGTCAAATAACCACACTGAAGCTGGCTCAACAGTGAAGGTCTTTTTGGGTGTGCCAATAGACTTTGGATTCTCGAGATGTTTGTGATGGCTTTTTCTTGGTGATCCCTATGGAGAGCAAATTTCTCCCCCTCTGCACACCACCCTGTGTCAGGATTGTAGGTGTTGCTGCTCTTGGCAGACTCTTTGTCTGTCAGATATTGCATATCTCTGGCTATCCAAATTAAGTTTTCTGTTACATCCCTGAGCTGTTAGAGAATGACGTTACAGAACTCAGCACAGCTGTGGGGTCATAGTGTTACGTGAATTTGGAAGATAAGCATGAGTAGCCGGGTAGGAAGCTCATGATCAATACTGTTGGGAAAAATAAGAGGTCTATACAACATCTGTGCTGGGAAACGAGAAACTATCACTTAATGCTAAGCATAGGAAGCTCAAGGATAGTCATGATGCTTCAGGCTGCTGGCAGGATGCCTTCTCCCAGCTGATCTCCACCTAAGGCAGGTGGTAGGGGTGTCTCGAGTTTTATGTGGGGTAAAAATAAAAGGCTAAATTTTCATGCTCTGCTTGACTCCCTATGGCTTTGCTCCACGTGCTTTTATTGCATGACATGTATGGCTTTATTATGAGATTCACCTTCAGCTGGGAAAGTGTCTTTTCGCTGCCTGGGACTTGTTTCACTTCCTCCTGCCATCTGTAGCTGTGACAGTTAGAATCTTGTTGGTCTGGATTATGTTCAGTGTTTGTTGGTGAAAAACCTCAGAGCTGAAGATGGCCAAGCTATTTTACTAGTAAAAGCCAAAATGAGCATTCATATGGGAGAGATTATTTACTACTTTGCAAAGCAATCATGATGTTTTCCTCATTATCATTATTTTTTTCACAAAAATGAGAATCTTCCCAGTTGTGCAGCTAGTGTTACACCTGATTTCAGTAAAGACTAATTGAATGTACTGTGCCTTTCCTAAAGCAGTTTTGATTGACTTCTCTTTATTCTCCACTTCAATCCAAATGGAAAAAGGCACTTACTTGTTCTAATTAATTTATTTGTGTTCATGAACATCTATTGACTCATTCTTCTGTATTGCACTGAAATTTGAGATGTGCTGCAAATCAGACATGGCTAAGCATACCAACAAAATAAAAGTATTTTGGGGCTGTCGGTTGATTATATACCTACCATAAATAAAGGCACTTATGAAATTGAAAGCACTGACTTCAGGCTGCTGGTTAGAGGAGAGTCCTTGTTTCCAGCCTGAGATGTGGCTCAGCTGTGTTTGTGGCACAGGCTATTTATAGCCATTTATACTCATATACAGACTTATAAATGGTTTACAGAGCTATTGCTGCAGTTGAACAAAGCAATCTCTACTTTTTCCAAAGGTGATGGCAAGTTGTTGATAAAATGTCACAAACCAGGAATGGAGGAAGCCCAGCTCTGTCTGGAACAGGTTGTCACAAAGCCATGAGGAGATGGACATAGGATCATCCAAACAGGACGTGGCTTTTGGTTGCCCCTGAGGATCTGTTAGACCAGAGGAGTAGGACAACAACCTCTCCTTGACTCGGGGGGTCAGAAGGAGGACAACAGAGGTGTGGTTTTGGTGTTCTGAGGTGGAAGGGGACAACATTTTTGTCATGGCTGTTCCCAGTCAGACAAGATTCCCCAAAGCTCCTGCCACTGGCAGAAGAACATCTGAGCATGGCTGAAGCAAAATGCTCAAGGGTCATGTTGATTATTGCCTCCTGATGTTCAGGTGTTTTGTCAAGATGCCAGTCTTAAGAGGAACAGAACACTCAAACATGGATGGGTTAGAAGACTCCCTCTTTTGCCCTTCTCACCTTGAGAATGTGGGATACTGAGAGAAGAGGGTGAATGTGTGTAGCAGGATAGCCTGGAAAGCCATGCCAAAATTTTGGCAGACTTTAAAACTGACTGTTTACAACAAAACCAAACACCACAAACCAAGTGATGCTTGCTAACATCCTAGGCTCCAGGCAGGTTTCCAACCTGGGTGGGAAGTGAGCAGGAAAATTGCCAGACAAGTACAAAGTGCAGAGGTGCTGACACAAACCTCAGTGCTTTACTGTGCAAAGAACTTAGAGCATCTCAAACAGGCATAGATAAAGTGCCATATTTCACCAACCACTACAGAAAGCTTCACTCTGTGCACACACTCACAGGCAGCAACCAGTGGTTTCCTTCCACTGTAGGTGACCAGACCTGATTGCGTTTCAAAGCTCTCCACTTTGTGGCAGGATCCTGAAGTGAATTCCCTCTCCTGACCCTTCTTCATGGATTAACTGTCCAGTACAGGGCAGCCCTTTGCCCTGTCTAACACAGGGAGTCCTGCTTTGTGGTTTTGGTTGCTTTAAAATGGAAATATTTTGTGGAGATGTGTTTTCTCAGGTGGAAAGGGCATCTCTATCAGATAGTCTGCTTAAATATCCTTTTTTGATGGAGTCTGCTTGGATGCTTACTTGGGAATGTAAACCAGTAGCTTTTGTTTCCAAATTGCCATATATTTTGTGGAATTGCTTCCATCTGTGAGGCTTTAAAATAACATCAAACTTAAATGGTGCTGTTTTGCACTTATTTTGTCCAAATGTAAATGTTTAGGCAGTTAGGCAGCAGAGAGACAGGCCTAGAATGAAACTTCTTACTTATCTGTTATTCAAAAAAATCCCCCAAGGAAACACAGTCATAATTTCATCTGTCTCTAAATTTTCCACTCTGCCTTTAATCATATTTCTTTCAGTACTTCCTCTCTTTTCCCCCAGAAGAGTAAATTCTTGGCTTTTCCTTTTTTTTTTTCCTGTAGTAAAATTGGCAAAACCATTGTGTTTGGATGAATCTGTCACAAGGAAAGAAATCGGACAGTTACTACCTCTAGAAATCAAGACTTGCAAGGTTATCTTATGCACCCAGCCGGCAGAATTTCAAACTTCTTGTTACCAGGACTTGCAGCTTTTCAAGCTACCCACTTTCTGGGAGTGTGGCTTTTTCCTTGCACTCTGCAAAGTGAGTGAATGCATTTCTATTTACGGGACAAATTAGAGGGTAGCTTGACTATTGATTAGCTAACTTCAGAATCTGATTTAGGGAGGTAAAATGTGCTATCAGCACTTGTGATTCAACAGTGTAATTAATAAATGTTTAGGATTTACCTGATTTTTGAAACCACCTTATTTTGTTTATTTGATTAATTGCTAAGTTTTTATTTGTGTAAATTCCTCAGAGAAAAGGTTCAAAAGTTTACAAATAGAGCATTACTGAATGTTTTCTGTCCTTTAGACAGCTTAAAGCCTTTGACATACCTGCTTTGCAATTTGAAGGCTGGATTACCATTTAAATTTAATTGCCTTTATTGCATATAGCCTTTGGGTCATCCTGCATGAAACTGTTTTAGTTTTATTACTGTATTAAAAGATGTGGAAATGAAGGAAAAAACTAGCCTGCTTCAACCCCATAATTTTAGTTTTCCCCAGACTTTTCATTTAATGAAAAGTGAGTACATTTCCAGAACATAAACTTGATCCTTAGGAAACAAATACAGCAACGGGACTGCTGTATACACATCCTGTGTGTGTTAAAGCCGTTTGAGGATTGAATGAGTCAGTTCAGAGCCACTGTGGGATTATTTTTCCCTGGTTTTCTGCTCGGATAACAATACACGAGTAAATGGGAATTGTTAGTGATGTTTGAAAAGGTGAGAACTATTGTCCATATGTTTGTAGCTACTTGCGCAAATGTGAATCCCACTTTTGTCACACATAAATGCTTTCAGTTTAAAATTACCCAAAGTTTCTTTATCTACATAAAGATCTATTAGAACATACTGGTCCTCTAGATGAAGACATAATTGTTTCCTGATTAAAATATAAAGATAACTTCTATCTGTAGGAACAGAAGGGCATGCTTAAGTGTCATTTGGTCTTCACACTGAAGATACAGTTGTTCATTGTGGTAGTACACACAGCTACATAAGGTGGGCAGGCTGGTTTGGAAAAAAATAAGTATTATGTAAATTTTGCTATTAGTTGAGGTGGTCTGGTTTTTTAAGCCTGAAAATATTTGGAGCTAAATTACTACAACAGTGAAGCCTCATTTTACTTACACAGGTGGCTGGGAAGCAGTTGGATCATGGCTTGGTATGGAGAAGTTAACGTTCTAGAACAGGAGTTGTTTCTATCACACAGTTCCAAAAAGAGAGATCTGAATAGTGGTCTGTTGGAAAATGCCATCAAATGACACATGGCAGAGAAGTCATTAGGCTGTTCAATCTAATATCAGTGCTGGGCTACTGCAGACTTTCTTTTAACGAGAGACATAATTACAGCTTCACCACAGGCAGAAGAAAATCTGGGACCTGAGCTTTCATTCTATGTGTTTGTATATACATCATACACCTCCCAATTCTTGTCAATGGAGACAAAGAGTTGGAGGTCCAGGGGAGATCCAGAGGGTTGAAAAGTTTAAAACCAATAACTTTCAGCACAGCTTCAAGTACCTCTTCCTAGGTATGTTGAATACATGGTCCCCTGGACCTAAAAGAGATACAGCCTAAAGGTTCTTCAGTAGTCATTAAATAATTTGTTGATGTAAGAATCTCCTCCACAAGGGCATTGGAGCAGACACAAAGCACACAGACAGAGGCTGGCTTTTTGTGAGTTTTTTTAGGTCCACAAACTAAGGTTGGTGCTAAATTTTTTCTATCAAGGAAAAAATGTCATATTTCCGTAAATCATCTTTAGTGCATTAAAGTGCAAGGACAATGAAAAAGTAAATGAAAGCTTTTTAGATACAAAGTATGTTTGCATAGCTGTAAAAATCTGGCAAGCAGATGGAAGTACTTGGAATTTTAATAGGAAATCAGATCTGCAAAAACCTTGTTTGTTACCAGGTTGCTCTTGAAAAGACTGATTGTGGTGAGTGATAGGAGTCCCTGCAATGAACCCCTTGCTCAGGCTGTCAAGAACTTGCTCACTTGAATCGCTGCAATGATTTCAGTGTGCTGGCTTTCTCCCCAGTGCAAAGCAAGTGCATAAGATGGTCCAAATCTTTAGTTATAAATCAATGTGCAGGTCAGCAATAGTTTCTCTGAGGACTGGCAGATGATAAGATTAAGAGTTTATCAGTAATTGTATGTATGCGCTTAACCCATAGTGAGCGAATATGAACAGGCATTGAGCTCTGCTGAGTCCTGCTGTGTTTAGCACAAGCTAAAAACATACATATGAAACGTTGCCACAACCCAGCTGACACATGGGGAGTGCTTAACCTTTTCTGGGCATGAAAGAGCCTTTTTTAACAAGAAAATCCCATCTGCAGGAAATGGGGAAATTTCATGAGGGAAAGCACAATAGGTAGCTTCGGAGTGGGAGGATATCTGAGAGTTGTGCCTAGGATGCAAAAATACATCTAAGGAACCTGGAGAAATCCTTTCAAGAGCTTCTGGAAAAGAACAGGAGAAAGTCCAGATGATTCTGGGACATCACAAAGTAGAGCAATGCTATTTTCTCAGTACCCAGGACACATGGCACTATCTGAAAAAATCTTGTGTCTTGTTGAAGTGTTGAGTCTGTTGCCATGTGCTTCATCAGGAGAGGCCATGAGAAAATCATGAATGTTCTCTATGAATGGTCACTTGTTTTTAAAGTTCTTGCTAGTTAAATTTAAGGAAGAACATAAAAGTGCTGCTTCTGTTGATCCAGTTAAAGTTTGGTTCTATCTATGTTCCAATTCAGTGTTTTTCATACATTCAGGTTATTTTCAAACTCCTTTCATGGAGACTTACGTGATAGGTAACAGGAAAAATGCATCCATGTGGTGGGCTCATGGAAGGGTCCCTCAGATCCTCCTATTCTGTGAGAGTTTACGCTTCCATTGGGAAATATTTAAACCATGAAGACAGAGAATCTGCAAACCACTTGTGTAAAAGATGTTTGTTTTAAAACCTCTGAATGCCATCTAGGCCTTGGAGATGGTTATTATGCAGTGAATTCTCAAAATTCTTTTGGAGGAGGGTCAAGGAGAACATCCGTAGAAAACAGAAATTTTAGTCTGAGATGCCATGAATCTTCTCACAACCCTGTATTTTACTGTTTCCTTTAGGTTGTATTTTAATTTGTCTCTTGTTTTTTAGGAAATTTTTTACTATTTCTGGGGCTTCTAAACCCAGTGCTGTTCCAGCCATAGCTTATAGTAGGTGATTCATTCTTCGGGGAGCTATGCATTCACTGTTGTGCAGACATGGACACTGGCATAATTCTCCAAAACAGCTGAGGTATAGCTTCCAAAGGTGGATGCACATTAATAGGGAGGAGAGGAAGGGAAGAGGAGGTTAGCAAATAAAGGGGTATGGCTGAAAAAGTTCTGAAACACACTAAAATAACATTTTGGAGATAACCTCAGACCTCCAGTGATGCTTCAGGTACCTTCTGAGTTGTACAGCTCGTTCTCTCAACTCTTATTTCTGGGTCATGACTTCTCATTTAGTCTCAAGGCTCATCTGAGGAATTGAAAAAGCAAAATGATGATAGTTATGATCAAGCTCCTTTACATTCTTGCTTGAATTTGGTGAAATCACAGGACTTTTGTGTTAGCTTTTAAAAATCTGTTGGGCTTTTTGCTGTTTCCAGTTTCATTAAGGTAACAGTGTGCATGCACATGTGTGTACATTTGTGTTCTCCACTCATGTTCACAAACAGTGTTAGCTTCATTACAATGATTGCTTTCCAGAGGAAGGATCCATGTCACTCCTTGTTTTTCTCCAAGTGATCTCAAAGAACACTCAACATAAAAGGGTCAGATCCAGTCACCCTGCTCAGACCAAAAGGCTAGCTTCAGGGTTAGGTCAGCTGGCTCCTGGTTTCATCCAACAGAGTTTTGAGTATTCCAAGGCTGGATATCCCACAGCCTCTCTCATAAACTTGTTTCCACACTTGATCTCCTTCCTTGTGAATTTTCTCTCTGCATATGTAGCTGGAGTTTCCTATTTTTTGCACCTTGTCACAGCTGACTCTTGTTCTTCTGGTGTGTATCTTTGGCAACAGTCTGGCTCTGTCTTCTCTTTAACCCCTTATTAGATAGTTGAACCCAGCATTTTGGACACTCCTGGCCAGTGTGAAGAGGACAGGTGGTCTCAGGCTTGCCTTACACATCATGCTCAGGCCCCAGGCTGCCTGAAGCAGAGCCTGCTCTGGTTTGTACAGCTCCCTCTTGCACCAAAAGCCCAAAGATGGACACAGAGTGTTAGGTGTGGCCTGATCGATGCCAACGCCAAATTGTTGTTAGGACTTTCTTTTAAGACCATAGCATGACCCAAAACTTGATTCCAGAAACACATAAATAAAATACAACAATTTGGACATTGAAGTGGGAAAAATAGCAATGGATGTGGAAGAAAGGTAAGTTTTCACTCTTAGCATTATGATTGATATGACAACATAGTATTTCCCCAAATTCAGACATACATAAAATGGAGATTGAAAATGGGTGGGTTTCTTCCTGACTTTTAACTTCCTGACACTTCACTGCTAATATTTTCTACTGAGGGCTAATGTAACTGTTAACACTTGCAGTAGTCAGCCTTTGTAAGCAAACTGACAGTCAGCATGAGGATTTCAGACACCTTTTAAGGGACATTAGTTGAGTGCCTCGATTGAGTGGAGTAGAAGTAAAGAGAGGTCCAGGAGTTGGCACCTGTGATTATTCCTAAATCCTGCTAGTGACAGCAAATCTCACCAATCTCATGCTGTCAAATGTGTCAAATTTGGAAGCCTGAAGGCATGTAATTCCAAAATTATGAGCTCTGCAACTGGGGGCAAAAGTCAGTGGTATAAATACCATAGCCAGACCTGACAGTGTTGATTGATGGGATTGCCTTGGATCCAACCGTTTCTATTAAAAAAGACATTATTAAAGAATATGGGCTGACAAATGCATACTAATTTGAGCTTCCCAGAAAGTCATCAAATGCACTGTGGGGGATATTCAGTGCACCACAATCTGCAACGCTCTGTCTACCTTTCTGTCTCCTGTGTCTGGCACTGTACTGGTCTTTTCTATTGCTTCAGTTTAGTTATATACTTCAGTTTATCCTTTCCATTTTTTTCCCACACCAGTTTCCTAGTGCTTTCACAGCTACATCCAGCCTTGTGCCATTGCACAGGTGTAGAGGGGCTGACTACTGCACTCCTGGACTCATAGGAAAGGATTTCTAGGCAAATTGTGCCACAGGCAGAAACACACCACAGCTGCACTTGCGGCTTCTGTGGTGCAAAGCTTGATTGTAAAGCCTGCCTGGAGTCCTCTAAATGTGATGCAAAGTTGTGTGAGCTTGTGTTTCAATCCTCATCTGTCAGAAGGAAAAAAGAAAGTAAGAGCTTTAATATGATAGAAATGGTTTAAATTTTGTTGAGAAAGAAGAAAATTCATATGGGAAGATCCAAGTTCAAATTAATTTAAGTCTGATCATGACAGATTGATGGAGGGCTGCTGGTCAGAAAGGCAGCTCATGACTTGTCTGTTCACAGCTTGCCATTCACAGAGATGGTCCAATGGAAAGGCATGGCAGAGTCCACCATTTTGTTTTCATGTTCAGTTTGACAGGAGTCACTTTACCCTCCTCAGAAAGTACCCTCCTCAGTCTGATAGGATTCCTGTGGCTAGCAAAATCAGGAACAATTCAATATTGTAAAGTATTTATAAGTCCCTACGGCACTTTTACAGATGTCCTTGGCAACATCAATTTCCAGCCTGTTGATAGCTTTAAAAGCTAAAAGCAGAACTGTAGACCTTTTCTAGGCACTGAAAAGCAGCAAATGCTGACAGACAAGTAGTGAGTAGGCAGATCCTTCTCTGCCCACCTCTGATAATAATCAAGTTCTTGTATAGTGCATTAGCTTAAGGGAATGGATTAGCCCTTTTGGCAGCCCACTATCAAGCACTTTTCAGTAACTCATTTTGAGATCTCAGAGGCATGAATCATCCAGGTTAAGTTTAAATAGAGCTTTGAGGGCCAGATTCTTATCTTGCTTACACCACAATGAATAGAGAGCTGTTGCATCAGAGCCAATGTTGTTACACAGCTATGTAGAATCAGTATGTAGGAAATCGGAATTGGGCCCTAAGGATGAAAAATTGGAATACTAGTAAAAATTAGCTGAGGGAGGAAGTATAAGTTGCTATATATATATATAGCAGTAAAGAATCAACTACTTCTAACACTGAATGAGGAGCTTCCTCACAATAAAGAAAATGGTCCAGTTTCAAGTAAATATTTAAGGTACTCACTTGTTAGGTTCCTACTTCTCCACCAAGTTTACTGGGTCTCTTCTATGAAGGTTGGACTTGATCCCAGAGGTCCTTTCCAATCATAGTGATTGTATGATTCTGCAACCAAATCATAAGCATTTTGCAGACAGATATGAATGTTCGAATACATGCATCCTTCCATCACATAAAAGCAAACCCATCTGGCTTGGGATGAGCTTCTGGCTACTCCTTGTTAGTACATGAAAGAGACGGCGGATAGGAAAGGTGGCAGACAGTGGGCTGCTAGATGACTTTATCCCGACAGTGTTCTCTGCTCCACTTGCACCTAATGGATGCCAGAAAAAGAGGGTTAAAGTGATGCTGAGGTGGGGCACTGTTCTGAGGGCTGTATTGGCCTTGCAGGCAGTATCAGGCATTTTCTCCTCTTGATCAATTCTGAGTCCATTGACTTGAGTGTGAGCATGTTGCAGGCTGCATCTTCAGAAGGAGGCATACACTTTTCAGCTTCATAGCATTGAAATAAGGTATATAGCACCAAGCTGTTTCTCAGTCACAAATATCTAGGGGTGAAAGAGCTTAATGCTTTGGCCTTCTCCGACCTGCTCTTATAAGCAGCTGGCAGGGCACGTGTTCATATATTTTTTAGTCAGGTGACCCTGCAGCCTCTCTCCCTTCTCATCCCCACCCTTCCATTTGAATTGATTGCATTTTTCTCATTTGGAGGTTCCGGGCGAGCAGAGCAGGTTTAGTCCACTGGAGGAGAGAGCAAGAGGTGGCCCCCTTGGCTAATGCAAGAATCTGCTGATGAGTTGCACACAGCTTCTCCTCTGTAAACTGCTCACTCAGCCTGTCCATTCTTTTCTGAAAGTTTGCTTTGTAAATAATGTGTTTGAAAGCTGCTTGGATCTCAAGAGCTTCAAATTCAGAGGATGTAAACAGTGTCCAGAACTCTGAAATGGAACAAGATTCTGTTCTGTCCAGTGACCTGGAATAAAAGCAATGCAGCTCAGAGGAGCATGCAGGGGTTAGGTAGTTCGTGCGCTGCCTTGCAACAAGCTCAGCTTCTCCTAGATCATTACTGACAAATGTGAGGTTATCCTGTTCTTAAAAAATCTCCCGTGGGGGAGATTCTGCCACCTCCTGAAGCAAAGTGCTCTGGTACATACTTGCCCTTAGTTGCCTGTTGATACCTACAGCCCATAGAGGTTGGAGACCTCTGAACCTAAGTTCCCCTGCTTGTTTTTTCTGTTGCAATAAAGATGGTTTTGATCTCCACTGGAATATTAATTTTTGAAGATTTATGGGAATAGAGAAGACCAGAGCTTTTTCTTCACCCTATCAGGCATATCCTCTGACTTTGAGAGCAGAATGAAGAGTGTCTCCCAGTGATTATGAACTCAAAATACTTGCAAGGAAATCTTATGGAAGCTGAAATATTTGCAAGCACCTGTGGAGCTCAAACTTCTAGGAATGTTAGCCACCTGGCTGCACAAGGGGCAGTCTGTCAGCCCTGTGAAATACATCTTCTAGGCTTTGCCATGGGCAGTGAAGGTAAAGTGGTGGAAGGGCAGGCACAATTGGAAGGCTAAATGAAACCGGTGTGCCCTTGCTGCAAATTATTGAATTGGCATATTTCTCTAGAGGGGGCAAAAAAGGTCTGCTTGCAAACTGTTAACCAGCCTTTTAGAAAACCACCCTTCCACCGTGTGTTTATCAAATATGCTAATCTTTTCCCCTCAGATAGATTGAGAGATGATTTTGTATGGATTTGCTGGGTCACAGTACAGAGACAAGATTCTTTTTGGTCATTATACAAAATCATTTTTGGTTGCGTTTCCTTGTAGCACGACTCTATTATGGGCAGACTCCTACTTCAGCTTGAAAGATTACCAGACAAGAGCCTTTCTACATGTGGGTTTTGCAGGAACTGATCTAATAAATGGAGGGGAAATACTGAACTTTGTGTGTGCAGTTTTGTGACAGTATATCCCTTATTGCCTGCAATGTAATCAGCTTTCATTATGATTAGTACTGGCCTGTTAGTAAAACAAAGTGCCTGCAGACAGATATTCAGGGCAACAGCTCATTGAGTGGTCACACCTCCTGAGTTAACTTTGCAAGGACTTCAGAGAAGTAATTAGGACTTTTTAGTTTGTCTGTTCTACAGCCAGAACACTGATATTTACAATTCTGTGCATTCTTTGATCCTTCTGTTAATGTCTTCATGTTAATGTCTTCATTCTACTGGCTGACAATGTTTTTGCAAAAGTTAAGAAGAAACCTCAGCTATAGCAGGAGTTTTTTGCTGGTGGAAATAACTAGTGCTGGTTCTCATCTGCAAAGCGTGGTGCTGCTCAGCTGCCATTCCAGGCTGGGGTTATGAGGAGCATTTGCAGAAAAATGCAGACTGAATGCAAGAACACTTTCTTTTCTGCTTACGCTTTGTTCCCTCTCACAACGCCTGGAATTTAAATGCTTCAATCAGTAACCAGGTTCTTTGGTTTCTTTACAAAAGATGGGCAGCAAAGCTATTCTGTCTAAGGCTTGTGCAAGAGGAGGCGCAAACAACTGCTGCTCAACTACCCAAAATTATTTGAATGTGAAAGCAGGATGTGTCTTAGAAGAGACCAGACAACTCAGGATGGGGACAGGACTCTCGTTACTATGCAGTTGTTACAAGACGTTCCCCCTCCAAAGCAGTGGAAATGGACAGAGATGTGCTGTCAGGCATGCTCTCCTTCATCCTCATGACCTTCATCCCCAGCACTGGAAAATATGCCATTAAAATATACACGTACACAAGTCCTTCAGCAAAGGAAGTCTATTTGTAACAGGGCTCATTTACTTAAGTCTTAAGTAATTCAGCTCCTTTATGGAACTCAGTGAGGGTCTGTATTCCAACATCTCACATAACACCAGCAAGGTGTAGCTGGGTGATGTCTTTTGGCGGTTTGACAAAAGCCTGTCACCATGAAAGGAGCAGAGAAGCAAAAGGAGCAGAAGAAAATAGTGGAAAAGTAAGAGCAAGAAAAGGTCAAGAAGAATAAGTATGGGTGTACCACAAAGGTGCTTGCAAGCACTTGGCGTAGATTTCAGGCCCCCAGCTAAATCACTGGCATGGGGTTGTCTCTGTTCAAACTAGGTGTTTAAAAGCCTTTGAGTGTGTGTGAGAGGGTTGTGAAGCTCACCAGATATAGGTGTTGAGGGAAATTATTTGCCCTGGAGCTTCTCTGCCATAAAAAGGCAGGTGGGTCTCACTCTGCACCATCTCATATGTTAGCTGAATTCAGGAATTCAACCAAGGAAAAAGAGAGGAAACTCCTTTTCCTCCTCTTCTAAGTTTCCATTTGATATAGGGTTACATTGTGTGGCAGAGATGTTTTCCAGACTAAGAACTCTATGTTTACTAAAAGGTTTTGCTACTCACTAGCCTGTTTGCTTACATCACTTGTAACTGAACATGCACACTGGTATTTTGCAACAGTTTGTAGATCATCTTTTGATATAAACCATAAGGAACACTACTGTACTGACAGCTTAGACATTTACATTGTGGATCCACTCAGTACCTAAAATTAGGCTTCTATTAGGTGAGTGCCAGCTTTGTTTACAAGAAATACATTGCTAGAGTCCTGGAAGATATATTCCTGACCAGGAAATGCTCTCAAAATAATTGCAATACCCTTTTATGTATCCCAAGATTGTTATATTTCCTCTCAGTCTTCTCTAAGCTAAACAACCGCATTTCTTTCAACTGCCCCTGACAAGACACGTTTCCTTGGGCTCTGATTATCCTTCTCCTTCTCTTGTTGACACACCATTTACTCCCATTTTTCTCTAATTATCATATTCCTGCTGAGAGGCAGGATTCCTGTTGAGGCCATGCCAGAGATGGAAGGAAGATGAGGATTGTTTCATATCTTGCATAAAACCCACATGCTTCTACTTCTTCTACGTGCTTCTGAGGTAAGTAGATGCACCTGTGTAACACTCTAAACTCTTCAATCTGCAGGTCTGATCCTCTTCTCCAAAACTTTATATTTTTCCAGTGTTTTCCCGTCTTCTATTTGTGCAGCTGATTATTCCCCCTTTTCACCTCTCCTTGCTGAACTGCATCCTATTTATTTCAGACTGCTATTCCACCTAATGAAGATACTTCTCTCCCTTTAGTTCTACATCCAGAGAACTCTCAACTCACATTAAACTTCAGGTTGGATGCAAGCTTCATAGAGAGCACTCCCCGCTCTTGTATGAGTCATTAATGGAAATACTGAGAAATGCCAGAAGCAATCTGGATTTTTGCAGAAAGCCACAAGACATCCTTCTAGTTTGACAGGGAACACTGATTATTTTTGGCATAAGGTCTTCAAGCAATTGTATATAGCTTATAACAATTTCAGCTAGGGCAGTCATTTAGAAAACATGGTATAAGTACCTCCAGTAAAGTATCCAATTTACTTTAAAAACCCACCTTCTAGACAGTAAAATGTGCCCTTTTTACCTGAGTGCTGTCCAGCAGAGATTCAGGGACTTTTTGGCACTACTGGAGTAGTAACCATGCCTGGGAACCCCTCATCTACAGAACATTCCTCTAGCTGCTTAAAAAAAATGTCAGTTCAGTAGGCTTTTCATCATGTTTTAAGTAAAAATATAGCCCATCACATCCATTTCTTTCAGGTGTTTTGTATCCATTGTAGAATAAAATGCATTATTTGACATCAGCTGGCCTTGACAAATTCATGTTGTTGTTGCTTGTTTTTTGGGGCTTATAAATTGTTACTTTTATTAAAAAGTAGATGGGCCAAATGCTCTTTCCGAGGTTTCTGTTTTCACCTGTCCCCCACATTTCTCAAAACCAATATTTGTGAACTGCCAGAGTTTGCACCACTCAGATCCTGATATGCATCAGTGTGAGTTCTACTGGGTCAGCCTAAGTCAGGAAATGCAATTTATAGAAGTGTAGAATAATTTAAGTTATAAATAACTTCTGGGGGCCCCCTTTTGCAATCCCTGTTCACAGGCACAACTTGAATTTATCTAGGTGTTTTCTTCTTTTTTTTCAATATTTTTTTTCCTCTTTTATTCAATATTAATCTCTCTCCTTTTTGTTACTAAGGTTAATTATTGTAGCCATTTGATTACTATTAAACTCCAGAAAAGCCTAGACAAAAAAGTAGATGACACCAGTGTCACAGTTTAGGGTCAGGGCTGCCCTCCAACCTATGATAGATGCTCTCTGTTAACCCCTCTCCCCTCCCAAAGGGGAACAAAAAGGGAATAAAGGAGACATTCATAGATTAAAAAAGTAAAACAACTTTAATGAAAATAATAATAATAAAATAATTGAATATACACAAATATATACAAAAGCAATATCGAAACACACACCCTCTTCCCCAGCCCCTCTCTCACAACCTTTTCATGACAGTCCAAGAGTAAAAGAATTTGGAAGTGCAACTGAACTATGCAGTCTTTTTCTTCACAGTGGTGGCTCCTATTTCACTCTGTATTTGTTCCTCCAAGGAACAATTATTAAACAATTCACATTCTTTTCAATGCAAAGATAGCTGCTTCTTTCCTTGCATACTTCATCAGGAACATTACTGCTTGTTACTGCTAATTTTGCCCTTTCTACATTGTTACTCAATATAGTCCTGAAAAATGTGTCAAGAATGTGCCTCTTTAAAGAAGTCTGACTACAAAACTCAATTTGCTTTCCACTGGGGTAGCTTTAAAACTAGAAGCACATTTAAATATTTATCTAGATTTGTTTTAATTGCACTGCTGACTTACTCTGTTTCAATCTATGGTGTCAAGGTCGTTTTCCCAGAAGTACTGAAAACAAAAATAAAAAAATCCCTCTGCTTCTGTCTTTCATCAGACAAGAGTTATTTCCAGGCCTATCATCTTTTGATACAGAGGTAATATGGTAGAAAATTGTGTTACAGTGTAGGCTTTGGAAGCTTTTCCTCAGGTTTGATCTCTTTCAGAAAGAAATCAATATAATTTCTAATGATTTTATTTTGAATGAGGTCCCTGGGCATTAACTTTATTAATGAAAATTTTATCACTCACATTGATTTTTGCCTGGAAAGAAAGCTTTCTTTTCTTCTTTTTTGAGCTGCTCTGGGTGTCTTCTGGGAATGGTACCACTCTGACCTGATAGCAGCTGATACGAACACCCATCAGATCTAGCTAACGCTGCTGCGGGCATGGAAGCTGAACCAACTACCATGAGCAACTGGCAGAAGTCTCAGAGCTGGATTCTAAAGGCATTTAAGTGTCTAAGTGTTTATGAAAGTGCTGTTATTTATTTGGCTGTATTTTCTAAACCCCAAAGAATATATTTACAATAAACAATGTGATATCCAAGTGAGTTTGAAGTAAACTAGCATGCAAAGATAGTAATTTGACTCCTGAAAGCAGTAAAGCTGTGTTAGAATTGCATTATATTGAACTAATTAATACTGCTTTTTGACAAGGCAGTTGCTTTGGAATAGAGCGTTGCTGGCAGGGTTGTGGCTGCTGTAGCTGTAGATGGCTGGTTGAGTATTGGGCTGACTGCTCTGCTCTGCTGTTCTGCCCAATATGAATTCATTGAGTCTGTAGGATCAGCTCATGATAACAGATATTTCAGGTTTTGAGAGCTGGAGACGTACGACTTAGCTTTTGAAGAGGCTTCATAGTTGCTTTCTGCTTCTGTCAAGTGAGGCTTAACTTGTGGTTAAAAGGTTCTTTAAAAGATGTTGCTTCTAAAGTGTTATTAAGAAAAAAAGCTGAATTAGGACTTCATACACCTCTGAGGTATTGAATGTGAGTACATAAAAGAGCACTGCTTGTTCAGGAGCACAGTCATGCGTTCAGAGGTACATTTTCATGTCTTACAGAAAAACACAAAGCCATTTTCCATTTAAACAAATCCCTTTGTGTTGCATGAGCATTCAGACTAATTTACCTGTACATCTGTAAAGCCGATGCAATAAATACATTTGTCTTGTATTTGGATTCAGCTCTACAGAATCATTTCTTCTTTTCAGCTAAGCGAAAATATGAAAGATGACTGAAAATGAATGTTGCAGTATTGCATTGTGCTGAATTCAATTCAATTTTCTAAGGGAAAATATTGAGACATCAGTATCCAACTCCATGCCTTGGAGTGCCATCTAGTCATGTATAGAAACGTGGGTTTTTTAATATAAAAGATAAAAATGCGGCTACATTCAGATCTTAATAATTATTCATAAAACAACTTTTTTTCCATTTCTGTTTTTTTTTTTTTTCTTGTTTCTTCACCCTTTTCTCTCATCCCTTCTCCTCTCTCATCTCTATTTTTTTTTCTAAAAGATAAAGCAAGCGAGAATCTGTTGACTGCTAATAAAATATGGAACAAAGGGAAGGGTAATCAAGGAAAATATCATTTTCAAACAGTCGCATATTTCAAAGACCAATGGGGAACACTTCTGCTGGGGAAAGATACCATAGGGACAGGAGAATGAGTGAGTATCCTTAAAGCACCCTGCAAATGCAATGATGACACTTTATTTATGAAATACATGCACAAAATTCTGCATGGATTTAAACAAATAAAGCTCATGTATTTGTTTTGTATATTATGGTTGGTTTTTTCATATTTGCTGCTTCCTAGTAGTAAGAAGTGACTTTTTTTTTTTTTTTTTGCTACAAAAAAAGTTCAGCTATTCCAATTTTAAAGATTAGTACAAGTACCAAATAAAGTTGTGTAAACAAAAATGTCTCAAACTACTAAACCTCAACATTTCATTAGTGTCAAAGCAAGCTCAATCACTTACACCCACAGCTGAGTGATCATACCTGAATGCACAGTCATTATCATACTTGTGTAACGGGCACTCAACACAACTGTATGTAAATGAAGTTCAATATTTTACTCAACACTTTGTAGATCATATGAGCAGACTGCAGGTTATCCCCACTATTTCTGAAAATATAGACCATTTTGGGAAAAGTAACTGTAGCAATGTTAAGGTTTTGGGAGCTAAGTTGGAGTACAATGCTCTCATCAAACATGCAATTAGAGAAATGAAAGCTGACTCTTTGCACAAAAATCTTACAAACGGTATTGTGGCTCTGGCAAAGACAACGTTTCCTCCATCAGGCATGTCCACTATGAGGGACGTGGGTCAATTTCTACAGCTAAAGAAGCCTTTAAAAAGCCCCTTAAAAAATCAGGCCCAATACTTCAGTTACAAAATGAGAGCAAATCACTGATTTTGAAAAAAACTCTTCATACTGTACAGTCAGAGAAGAAAGTTTTCTGGGTAAAATAAAAAGAAATAAATTACCTTTTTTTTTTGTCTAATAGTACTAGAGCACTAATTGGTGCCCACATGTAGGAGTACTATGAGGCAAATACTTAAACTATCCAAATAACTAGTCCAAATAACTTTTAATACATTCAGTGCTTGAGTTCAGAATTCAGCTTTATATCTTATGCTATACAATGCTTCAGCTTTCCTCCAATTTCTAATGAAGTTTTGGAGGAAGAGCAATGTAGTTTTGTGACTACAGCTTCTGTTTTCCAAGATATAGTAGCTTTGTGACTTGGAACAAGGCAAAGTTAAACAGTATCTGCACAAGGATTTTCAACTTTTTTCTTTAAGAAACTGTTTTCAAAAGCCAGATTTTTCAGATTTTAGTTACAGAATATCATTCCTGATCTGTGTGAAGTTTCCTATTTTCACATGTCCATGTAGTTGTGATGCAGATGATGCATGATAGCTTTCAGAGAACATACCCATCCCTTTTCAGCAAAGAATAGACAGCTTAGACAGCTCATGCATTCTTTTCCCCTCAGAAGTACTGGATTTTTCATTGTTTTGTTTTGTTTTTTTTTTATTTGGGTATTAATCCGAAAGCCTTTTTCCTGGCCAAATCCTTCCTGAGTTTCAATTCTGTTGTTGGATGGCTGAAATCCTTTTTAGCTATTTGTGGAATAAACTTATCTTTTGAATGGCTTGTCTACAGTGAGCTCTGGTTTCTAGCACTGGTGACAGCTTTGATGAGTGCTAAGAATGTCACAGTCTACGTAAAAGCATTTGGTAAAAATGGGCAGACATGAAAAATGTTGTTGAGGTTCTATAGAATGGAAGCTAAAAGAATTTTACGTTAAAAAAAGACCAACCCAAGCCAAAACAACTGTATTGAAATAGGTGAATGAATGCATTTTAAGAGAATAGTTTGCTAAATACTCTGAAATGTGTAGTTGTTTATTCTGCAATATACAAAAAAAAAAAAAATTATATGGAAACATTGATATAGGTCATTACAAATGAGATGCTGAAAGATGTTCCAAACAGATAAATTTACCAGGCAGGTGAACTATCTACTATGTTGCTGAGGTTCTATGATGTGCTTTCTTATTTACGTTGTCTGCATAAGCTGTTATTTAGGAACAGCTGTTACCTTTTAAATTAATGAATTTTGTCTGTATCAGATGCTATCAAATTTAAAGTCCTTGTTAGTCAGTGAAGCATCAAGCTTTCCACTTAGTGATATGTAACATCAACTCAGACAGAAATATACACAGGACAAGATTAAATGTAGCAAGAACAAGCTCAGGTATTTCTGAATCACAGAACATTTTGTATCAGGTTTGTTTTAAAACCCACCAAGAGCAGGTAAGTGCCTCAGTCCTGACATAGTTTATGTCCTTGGCAGTGTGGCCTGCTACACACATTTGTTTTTTATGTTTGCCATTTGTAAAGTGTTGCCTCTAATTCAAGGTCATGACCTTATATTTAAGAGACTCCAGGCAGGATTCATGAGTCCACATGTAGACTCCTATATAGGAATGAGTCATCACAAGCTTACCTTGCTGTCAGTGAAGAGAAATACGTGCTTGATAGCATATAGTATAGAATAGAATAGAATAGAATAGAATAGAATAGAATAGAAATGATAGAAAATATGTATGTAAAATATATATTTTATATCTATAAAATAGATGCAGAAATCTCATGCTGAAGTCAATGCTTAAAACATTGTAGACAAATCTTATCCAGCAATGCTTATTTATTCTGTGAACTATATTTGGGTAAGATGAATTCCACTCATGCACAACTGAATTCTCTGTAGCAAAGGGCAAAAGTGGTCTGCTGACTCTGAACAGCAGCTGGATTATTACAGAAGATGCTCTACTGCAAATATTTCTCCTGCTGGGACTGACAAGTGACAAACGTTACAAGACCTAATTGCTGTTGGAAGAGGTGCTGGCTACAGGGAGAGCTGGATATGAACGTACATAAGACATAGAAATGTAGTAGGGGATAGGAGCCCAACTAGTCTTCCCTATTTGGTAATCTGCCACGCAGCTCTCTTTCATCTGAGCAGAAATGTACTCCTGTTCAATGTAAAGACTGTATTTCATAAATCCTTGACTTTGACTTCCCACTCATCTTCCGGGAACAATTAAAATATTTCATATTAAATCAGTGCATTTGTTGTTCCTGGTTATCTCTGAGATCACTTAGTACTCCATGTAAGCCAAAAATAAATGCCTGGGACTTTACAACTACTGCTTCTTACAGTGTGAAGTCCTGCTGGAGAGTGAGCACTTTTAAATGAAGACTCTTGCTTTCAGAATTTGGTTCTCTATCAATTCTAGCAGAGAGTGTTTTCTGACTTCTGTGGCAATGAAAACACACTTACTGATTAATTTTTGCTGTACAGCCCACTATCACTTGTCACAAAGAGATGGATGTCTCTAGGTCTCCTCAGAGGAATATTGAAAGCCAGTACACAGGGAATTTCTTTCCTTACTTAGCTTCTGGCTACAGAATAGGATATTACTATACTTTCCACATGAGCTAGGAGCCTTTGCAAAAGTGTGCTGTTGTTTATGAAAACATGTCTGTCAATTTAATAATCAGGCAAATATCAGCTTTCATTCAATGCATCAGAAATAATGTACTGATTATCTAATGTTATATTGTTTTGCAGACTGAAACACTGTAGTTAACTTCAAGCTTTCTGATTTATTTCATTACTGTTACCATAACTTTATGTTATTTTTTTTTTAAATATAATAATTGATACTTAGTGTTTATTGCCATTGTTGTGCAATATATGCCAATACTAGAAATTCCATGTCTTTTTGCCACTACACCAGTCTGCATGGTTTTGGATGAATGATACTCTTGAGAATTAGTAGACTGTTAATGGGTTATGACAATGATTTCAGTGTAAAATAGTTAAGCTGATGCTCTTCTAATTTAAAATGGCAACACTGGAAGTAAATTCCACAGAGTTAAATAAGTTATTTCAACCTGAAATTAGTAAAAGGGAAAGGAGAACTGGGATATTTTAAGGCTGCAGTGATCTTTCTGAGACAACTGCATGTGATTTTAAAATGCTGCTTATAACAGTGATCACCTCATGGTGAGCCAAGTACCTCATTGGGCTCACCAGCTAGTCAGTATTGATTACAGCAGAAATGTAGACACCTATACTTAGGCACTCACATTTAAATATCTTCATTCTGAACTGTCTTTCTTGAGCAGAAGAAAAGTCAAGAAGACTTTGAAGCTCATTGGATCATGACCTGAAACTAATTTTTTTTGGTTTTCTGCCTTTACTCAATCCCACTGAGAACAGATGAGTTTTAATTTATGAAGAGACTCATTCTGAAATTACTGTTTCACGAATGCTGTGGTTTGAAGATAGAAAGGAATGTGGTGCTTCGAAGATACAAGTTAAAACATTGAAGGACTTGTGGTTTTAAAAGCCCTTACAGCAGGCTGTTCTATAATTCTGGGTCTGTGCCTCTGGAACGAGAAAGTAAAATACAGTGGTCATATAAATATACTTTGCAACACCTAGAGTATTTGCTAAAATGTTGTTGCTGTATTGTGTCTTGTGTTTCTAAGAAAGAGATGTTCCTTATTCATTTCTTTCAAGACCACCAGTTCTTTCTGTTGGAGATGCATGTTGGTAACACTGCAGAAATAATGAAAACATACTTCTGCCATACCTCTGTGAAACAGCCTCCAGTGGGGCATTGATTCACGTTGCGGATGGGTGGATAGAGAAAGTGAAGGCTAGGACATGGTCTGGAGCAAAAAGAAGACTTTTGCTTCCAGAGCCTCAACTCATATCTCCCCCAATGGCAAACACAGTTTAATGTTGCAATATATGAAAGGTAGGACACATAAGCAGCAGTTCAGATTTCTAGGAGTACGACTTCGAATACTAGTAACTCAGCTTCTACCATCCTATTGTTAGGGATGAAGGTTTTTCACTTGTTACAGGTAGGAATATCTTACAACTAAATGTTTGTATAAAAATTTGATAACAGCTTCCAGAAAATTCTACTCCCTCATGAAAGACAGGGACTTACTTAATCTGGAAGACGAAATTCATAAGGCAGGAAGACTTGCATGAGTGTAGATATGTGTGTATCCTAACTTAAAACAAAATTCATATGGATTGTTTTAGAGAGAAATCTAATACAAAATGAAATTAGGTATGTATATATTCCTCTAGATATACCATTAACACTTTTTACAATTAATCTCTTAAGCCTACCTCTGGTGCAACAGCCATGCCTGTGACTAACTCCTAGGTATGTTTGCAGAAGCCTATGCAGCTGGCAAACATGGAATATGTTTTCTAAACATGGGAAATCCCTGCTCTTGGCAAAGGCTGAAAATACACTTACAGAAGGATGCCCTAGCAAGTGAAATCCAAATAGCACTTGCTCAAATGTGGTTATAGGTATTGCATCTCAGCCCTTAGACTAGACACAGACCTCAGTTTTGCATTGATCAAACCCTTGAGCTAGAAAGATTTTTAACTCTTACGCTTATAAAGTTTCCACTGTGCTTTGACTGGCTGTACTGTCAGGAAAAGCCAGAGAGTGATATGTCAGGTTAAATGGCTAAAAATAAAAATTTGATATTCCCACAGAGTTTCAAAAATAGCTGATGAACATGTCTGGTAATTGCCATACTTAATCTTTGAATAGTTCCTGGTCCTTCTGCTGAGCTGCTCTGATCATTCTCCAATCCACATACATACCTCTGTGGAGATTAGAATATGGTTCTCCTCATCCATCTCCTTCCTCTATACTGGCAAAGATAAAAGTTGCAGTGTCATGCTTGTATAATACATCAGAATTGATTGCAAAGTGTCAGATGTTCAAAATCTATAAACAGTAGCTCAGCTCCCATTCCTGTTAGTAGGAGGTGGTAAATTTTAATTTTGTTGTATATTAATTTGTAACAACTGCAGAATCTGTTTTAATTACATACTCTGGTGAGCACTTTTTCTTTATAATTTCCAGCAGAAATAGTGCAATTTCTTTTGGCCATCTCTACTGAGAAGAAGGTACTTAGCTAGATCAAACATATGGCCTTAATATTTCAAGATCTTATGCTAAATATTGCATAAGAGATAAACATTAAAAGCATGATTTAAGCAGAATTGAAACTATGATATCCTGAGTATCTCGCTCAGCTGCTGCCAAACCTGTCTGGTTGTAATGCTTTCTAGAAACCTACAGTTCTGCTCATGTTTGTGCCCAGAGCAGCTCTAGCTAAGCCTGTGTCCTTCAGCAGACGTCGATATAGTGCAGAGTGGGGGCACACAGAAATGCCCAAATAGCTGCTGCGCAAGCCTAGATGCTTGGTGAGCTTCATCCACTCCACAGTACTGCTCTGCCTGGGCTAACCACACTTCCTAAGAAGCAGACTTAATTTGTCTGAATGTATTTTTTTAATGTAATACAGCTATGAGGCTTCTCCAGTGTTAGCTAGCTTATTCTAAGCCAGTATGTTTGCCCAACAGAGCACTGCAACACTGGCATTTTCTTCACTTGTTCCCAGAGGGGCCTGATCAGCCATGCACAGAGTCAAATCTAGTTAGAACAACTTTCCTTGAAACATGGACAGTGATGGTATCCCTCCTAGATAAAAAAAAGCCTAGTCCTTAGAGAAAACCAAGCAGTGAGACCTACCTTCTACCTCTTCCCAAAACAGATTCCTAGTCTCGCCACAGTAAGGCAAACATTTTGGTGTAAGGGCCATTGCACACAAAATATTCAGCATTCATTGAAATTTGACTTACATATTTTTTTTTGCTCTACCATTCCTTCTTGTAAGCAAGCCTTTTTGGGCTGATGGCCATTTTGAATACTCTTTTAGGATATCACACCTCTTCCACACAGAATTCAGAGTTCAGCTACCCACCTCCATATTCAGTTCTTTCTTCAGGAGCTTCTCTTGTGGGTGCCTTACCCAGTTATTCAGTCTAATTACAGCACTCCCAGAAAAATTAGTGTCGCATGAGATGGTCAACATTTTATCTACAGGAAAGGAAGTTGCATCACCATCATGTCTTTACCCTATGATATCCTCTTGATTTGTGAAAACATGGAATAGCAACATCTACTCAGTAAAACTTGCAAGTTTTCTTGCCTGAGAATAGCAGAAGTTTTGTTGGATTTTGTTGTGGTGTTTTGTTTTATTTTTCTAAATTTCAATGAGCCTGCAAACTTCTGTCAGCTGCATCTCTTCTTATTGCTGAACTTCAATCAAACACATTCTGAATGTCCAACAATTAAAGCATTAAGTTGAGCTTAACATCTAATTGGATAGAATTTTCTCAGCAAGTACAAAGGGGCACTGTCTCCTGCCTTCAGTCATGTTAGCTTTCAGTAATAGAGACAGGTAAACTAATCCTTTCTTTCCAGCCAGACTACTCTGAAAATAGGCCAGGTCCCACTGGGAACAAAAGATGCTCCTAGAAAAGTCTGTAATTAGACAACTTCAGCTGCTCTGCACAAATACCTCATTAAAGTTCCACTATGATCAAGTCTGCTGATGCATAAGAGAGACATAAACACCTCAGCTGAAAGCTGGATTTTCTCTGATTCATTCTCTGAAGCAAATATTGCAGAGACTGTTTAGCTCTGTAATCCAAGCACACAGACGTCTTTCTTCATTGATAACCCAATCAAATAGCTATTCTAGCTGACAGAATATTTTTCAATAATTTAGAAGGATCCAATAATTTGGATCAGGCCCTGAGAAAGGCAGTGCAGGGCCTACAGAATAAACAGCTAGTAGCACTTTCTTCATTCATCTCAGATGGAGGTGTTGCCTGCAGCTGTGCCTGGTCACTGACTCAGTCAGCGCTGGCTGGTTTTTTGTTCAAAGTTTATATTCATATGCTGATGTTAAGTTGGATACTTCAGAAAGTAAGGTCAGAATGGTGAAACATGGGAGAAAGAAGAGCAAACATGATAATTTTCTTTTTTTTTCCTAGTTTATTCAATGTTCTGCATTATCTGCTTTTTTGCAATACAGCTGTCTTCAAGTGAAACTCAAATGTTCTCTTGTGAAATGTAGATTACAGTGATTAAGACAAAATCCTAACTTTCGACACTGATTCTTGATTTTACACTTACTCCCCAGACCACAAAAACCCATTCACTGAACCCAGTCAATGGATTCTGCTGGGCAAAAGACCACAAGGTAGCCTGTGGTTAGCTTGCTGCTTCTGTGTGATTTGCTGACAGCTTGAAAAAATCAATTTTCCCCTTTTAAGAGAGATGGTGTCAACTCCTGCCAGTACCTTACAGCTGGGCTGGGTGTCTTTCAGCTGGCAAAGGGAAGCAGAATAATGATATCTCTCCCTGCACTTTGGCTAAATAACCAGCAATGCTTGGAGAAAGATTGTTTTTCCAAGAGAGAAGTCCTCAGAGACTGATGACAAACAGTTAAGTGGGAAATAACTTGTTCCTGTTATATTTTTTTCCTAACTGATACAACGCCTCTGTGGAAAGAACCTTGACCTTGTTGAAATGAACTGGGGAAGATGGGAGGGAAAGGTCAAGCCTGAAGCTGAAAATACGAAGCTTTATTTTAAGATATTCACAGAGAAAATATGATTGTGACGTGAATCAAAATAATCAAAAATTTAGAGAGAAGAAATGAGTCTGCAGGAGAAAAGGAGAAACAGGGAAGCGGGCAGAATTGCAAGGCTGTATTTTACATAGGAAAAAAATCCACATTTTATTTTTAATATAGTTATTTCTATGATTTTTTTACGCTTTTTCTTGTAAGGATTTACCAAAGAGTTTTGATGTCCAAGGCTAGTTTTGAAGCTGTCTGCACTGCAGTTTGCTGTTCCTGGGGACTGATAGATGCTCTGATCCTTCTTGGTGCAGTGCCAGCAGTGGCAGCAGGTAGTGAACTACACTGTGGGCTGCCAGCCCATATGACATGTCCACACATTAACTGGTTCTCAAGAGTTGGTCCTCCTGAGCCCAACCATTTGTTGCTTTCATTGTCTACTGCCTCATCTCATTAATCAATGTTTGCTTCTTTAAAATTCTGGTGAAGTCAGTTAGCAAAGCTGTAGCGAGTAAAACTAGAAATATGGTTTTTTTGTAGCATTGAAATTAAAACTTAAAGGTCTGCAAAGTAAGAATAACTTATAGTTAGCACACAGGAGACTGAACTGCTGGCTCACAAAATGATTATAGAGCATGGACGTACTGAAACCTGAATAACTAACAGAGAGACTTAGGTCTCTGCTCCCAGACACGAACCTCTCCCTGCTCACTGGTGTTAGCTGGTGCAGATTGGGCTTCTGCCATAGTATCTTAACCTGAAATTTTGAAAGTTGTCCCTCTTCTCCAGTAAGATGTTAAAGGGGACAGGAGCACTAACTGTTCGTTTCACTCTCTACAGGCAAAAGTGGTGAGAGCTATAAAAACAAAACCTGATTAGATTGATCAGTTTTCTTCAGTGACTTTTTCTGCTTGAAATGTGTTTCCCATTTATCTGCCTTAAACTGAAAAGCACATGACACAAGTCTTCCAGGTACTCTGTGTTTATATTTTTATTTATGCTTGTCAACTATTTCAAGACACGTGCCTGTCCTTTGGGAATTTCGTGCCGCCAAGGTCATCCTTTGCCTTCCACATCAAACTTTTGTCCTAGCATGTCCTTACCCTTTCCAAAGCCCTGGGGAACTTTTTCTCCCTAGTTCAAGTTTTGTTATATGTTTCTAAACAAGCCATTCTTAGGCTTGCAAACATTGATCTCACCAAAACTTGAAAAAACTTGATTTTATTTTTACCTGAACTAGACTGTTATCATTTGCAGGCTAGAGCTTGGTCAAGCCTTGGACATATAGTTTATATACAGTAATAAATAAACAGATGAGACAATAAGCAAATAAAGAATATATTTTTTAATGACTAGAGCTCTTTTTCAGGCTTGAAAAATGGCTTTTCTCCTCAGACTTTGAACCAGTTGCCAAAATAGCTTTTGAGGACAAGCTGGCATGCCTTAGGCTATCCCACCCAGCCTCCATCTCTGGTTTAGGATGTCTATGTCTCCTGTAGGTCCTGAGACTATTCTGCCAGCCCTGTGCAGATCTCCATTCACTGAGAGCATCCTGCATGGCACTGGATACCGCTGTGAGGCCATGCAACCTAATACCTTAATGTCTCCAAACGCATCTACATGTATTTTCTTTTTCTGTGTTTTCATCTCCACACCCTCAGTGTCACCTCTGCTTTCCTCTCATCTTGCTGGTAAGGTGTTCATTACTGAGGTGTCCCATGCCACAGGAGCCCTCCAGCCTGTGACAGGGGGCTCAGGGAGCCCAGCTGCAGGCTGCACTCTTGCACAGGGCTGAGGAGGAGGGGGAATAGATCTTGTCTGACAGCATCTTGCTCAAACTGGGGATGCATCTGTGCTACAGTACTGCTCCTGGGTAACAGCAAATGGGCATACACCTAGCAGGGGGATGAGAGGGCTGTGAACGTGCCCTCCTTTCCCCTCTGAGATCCAGCCACAGCAGCAAGAACGCATGGTGCATCACCACATTTTCTCTGGCTTCCCCACCCCAGGAGTTCCTTCACCCACAGGACTGTCCCTCTCCTTCCTGCAGTGCCAGGCTGCAGTGCTGAGCCTGCCATGACACCTTGACTAGGAGGTCTGGGGAAAATAATTTGTATTACCATCCCTGTTAGCCATTAATCACTTCATTTAGATTACTTTCCCTAACGATGCCAGGTTTTGTAAATGCTTTCCTGTGTTGGAAGAGTGTTGTGTGGAAGGAATTAGTCACTGTAAGCGTTCTCATGCTTGGGGTGTTAGAAGACAGAGATTACACCACTGGACAAAAGAAGGTTGAGTGCTGCTGCCTTCCTTCCATTTTCTGTTCTTAAAGATTGCTTTTATCTTCTCAGAAGCAGATGAAAAGGAGGTAGAGGCAAGAAGGGTCATTTGCAAGATCCTCACAGTTCTACTGCTGAACTTTCTTTCCACTTGTAGTGCTGGGGTTAAAACCCCTAGCCCTGAGTGAGGGTTGGCACGTGGATGATGACCACAACCAGGCAAGAAAGACCCTCCTGGTTGGATTTCACCCAGGGTTTGGCCATCCTTGGGTGGGAACTGATTAGGAGATCACCACCAGGTGCCCCCACCTTCCACATTAACTTGGGAGTGGGGCAAGAAGCCACCTCTATAAGAACTGACTGCTTGCAGTGAGGTTGTTATGTTTGCTTGTATAGTGTATGTGTTGGGGGTGGTGGTGGTGTTGTTGTTCTAGCTATTATGAGGGCTCCCTGACTCTTCATGGCAGGTGGAGTTCCCAGGATGGCGAGGCCAGAACATGAAGCAGTCTCTGAGTCTCTACTATATAACTGGGCTCGTGACCTGGCTGCTCCCATCTCCCATGGCTTGGCTCCTTGGCTGGCTCACTCCCTTCTTCATGTCCACTGTGGTGGGTGAGTGCATTGACTTGTTCCTCCCTTTGATTGTCTGACAGTTTGGCTCTCTGGTGTGTGATGCCGGGGTGGAGGGAGGAGTTCGGCTGCTGGTCTGCCTGTTAATGATAATATCCTTCTATGTTGGGCAAGCAGTCAGCAAAAGACCACTGAAAAAGTTCATCTACAGAGTATCTATTCTTCTTTCATGGGCATTACCCTGACAGAAGTACTGGATGCTAATGGCTCCTCAGAGAGTTATTCACACATCTCCTAAAAATGTATCCATACAATTCACTGTGACATTATATCTATAGAGCTTCCTGCTGTGGGATCAAGCTTTGTTTAAATTTCTAAATAAGTGCATGGAGCAGAGAATTTGCTCTGACTAAATCTTGAGGAGACTATCAGTCCATGAGTGTTGTTTCTGTGTTGTCTGGATGTTGTATCACCATGGGAACAGTGGGTGAGTGTTATCTGGAGCATCATGCCACTGTCAGCTCTGTTACTTCCAGAGCAGAGCTGGATCAGTCCTGGTGAGTGTCAGTTCCTGGGGTGGTGTACCAGCCTCAGCTGTCCACCTTTACATCTGCAAAGATCTGAGAACATTGTTCATGTGGAATCTCCTTTGTGTCTTATAATACCTTTGAACTCCGGGTGTCTTCTGTATAACCAACAGCTGATCTAAGCACGATGACTGCACACCCACCCGGGTGGTAGCAGTGACACTCAGCACAGCAGCTCAGGCAAGGCTGCTGGAGAGAAAACGTCTGACGTTTACACAGGTCAGGGAGGTCCTTTCTTCTTCTCCTGATGCCAGAAGGCAAGGGGAGGTGAGAGGGCAGGATATTTAGCAGCGTGGGAACCAGCCTAGTGTATATCTGTACTGCTGTTAGAGGACCTTCCAGGTATGGAGCTATTTTAATGCAGTATGTTGCTCTGTATACTGCATTTCATCACATCCTTAAGTGTTTAGGTTATTTCCTGCTTTAAAACTCCCCTCTACCATCCAAATTTTGGGCCCAGTATGCAAAACCTAGTATTAAAAATGTCACATATAAATATATATATAAATCTAACCAGTATACAGTTGGCAGAAGTTCTGGTACTAGTAAGCTTATAGATCTGATCACTTTGGGAAACGTTTTTCCAGGCTGTGTTGCCCAGAATAATACAGGGTTGCCCTTTGAGGAAAACAACTCCTCTGGTATGTTAAAATGAATGGAAAGCCTTACCTGAATACAGGAACTTATGAACTTGTCTCTCGGAGCCATACATGTGGGAACTCACTAACATGGTACACACTCATGAGCACTGGATTTTCAGCAAGGAAGGAACATTCAGTGCACATCCCTCTGCAGCTTAGAGCCCAGCACGAGCCTGAGACAGCTTCTGCTTGTGCCCACCTCAGCGAACTTGCACCTCTGCAGCTGCAGTATAGGCTCTGTGTGGAGTGGTAAGGTGAATATTCATATGATGTATATCATGCTGAAAATATATGTTAAACAAAGGTAAAATTGTTATGAGATACACCTAAAGGAAAAATTCCTATGCTATTTGGATATAGAATAATCAGCATACTTACATAATCAATTAAAAATTAAGTAAAACCAGGTACAGGGTTTTTTTATACATGTTCCTGTTCAGTTCTGGACATGTGCTGGTAGCTATTGTAAGAAAATCATTAAACCCTAGATAATTATTCATGTTATCATAGAATTAAAGGATTTTCTATGTTCACAGTTTCCCTGTGTTCTAGCAAGGCCTTTTGCTGGAAGTTAAGGGACACTCTCGTAGTTCTGAAAGATGTAGCATAGACTCCCTGGAGGTAGAGTTTATGAAACAAACAAAAAAAAAAAACAAAACAAAACAAAAAAAGCCACAGAGAAGATGATGAGACAGAAAGGGCAAAAGTGGAGTGAGTGAGAACTCACCAGCAAGAACGTACATCTGCTCAGCAGGGACAAATGCATGTTGGAATGAAGCAGGTCTGAGAAAGAGAAAATAAGTTACTGTGAAAGTAGATAATTGTTTTGATGTTTTGCCAAACAAGTGGGTGTTCACAATGGTCTAAGGGAAGTGTAGGTGATTTTGTAGGTGGTCCTAGGAAATGGAAGAGAGCCTTGGGATGCTGGTGAGGGAAGTGGATGTGCAGAATAATTGTTGCCTGGGTAAACATACAGAAATCTGAACACGAAGTTGAATCTGACCAGATTTCTTAAGAAAAAGTCCCACGTGTTGCTGTGGTGGTAGGTAACCATGATAGAGAAGTATTCAGAGGATCATTCATAAGGAAGCAAGTACCTGAGTGATTTGGCAAAAGAGACCAGAACTAAAAGCCACTTGGGGCACTATGAATTTCTAGTCCCATGTTGATTTGTTTTAATAGGTAATTAACTTCACTTGGAAATTTCAATTCCTCACTTCTGCATTGAGTTTTCTGAACTTCACTTTCACCTGCTGGCTGCTGAATGACACTTTGCTTTTAGTTGATGCCTGATAGATCTTACTAGTACCATTACATAGTCTTGGGTGGTTGTTTGGTTTTGTTTGGTTTTGACACATCAGTCTCATGGCGTGGATGCAAGAAAATATATTCTTCCCCAGCTCCTTTGTGTGTTTTAGGGGCATTTGGATTTTGGTTACCCCTAAAAAGCTCCTAAACCACTTTAATATTTCTCAAAGGTAGACAAATCCTTAACATAAAGTGGAGTGTGGCAGAGAATAGTTAGTTTTGTAACATATCATAACATGAGAGTAGATGCAGTAAAAACTGGTGCTAAGGTTGGCACATTCATGCTTGGTTTTGCTTCTACACCAATACCTCTGCACCTGATATGAAAAACATCATGTAAATTTGAACAAATAAGCGTTCACATGTCACCACTCTTTATGGTTCATGAACAAAATATAGACTACGATGTGAAAACAAAAAAACCCTACAGTTCTGATTTGATTTGGATAGCTTTTGTACTTCAGGACAAAGCTTGGCAAGTTGAGTGTATTTATTTGCTGAAAGCCATCTACAGAAAGATTTGATCTTGAACTGTAATTCTGGGTTATTACTACAAATTCTGCAAAGGAAGTAAGTGGGAATTGACTACTTACTTTCAGCTAATCTAGACTAAATGAGAATGACAAGCACTGGGGAAAGAAACATTTCAAACACCAGGTGCTGTCTCATGGGAAAGAAGCAAAAATAGATGTTTAAAAGTAAACTGCTCATTAGGATGGACCTATGTATTAGACAACCTGTGGATGAACAACAGGGTTGACTTTAGTCAGAATTTTTTTTTTTTCATTTTCAGTGCATAAAAATACCAGCAGTGAACAAAATAGATCTCCACTGAAGCCAACACCACAGGCCATCCCCCAGGTGAGATCATTTTATACCTAAGTTTTTCTGCGAACTAGATCAAGGCAAGTTGCCAGAGCTATTTCTGTGCCTCTTCAGCATGTCCTTCACTGGGACAAGACTGTTCACTGAGGTGAAGGTAGGGATATAATTTTCTTTTTCCAAGCAGCATTGTGGTGTTCATTATAAGCTTGTCTGTGACTCTGACTATGGTTCTAAGCCTGCCTCGTTTTTCTTTCGTGTCCTTTTTTTTTTTTTTTTATTGCCTGAGTCCTTGAGCTGTCTGAAGATAAACATGACTTAGTGGGCAGTATGGTTATTGTTCCACTGCAGAACAAGGCATGATAGCTAGTTATTTAAAGGGGACAAGTTAAGTATATATATTTATATAAATGTACAGACCCTTTTACTTAATACTGTGAGGGGTCAGCATGAGCTGGGGGCCAAGGTGGACCTCAGTTGGGCAGGCTGCAGTGTCCCCAAGCTGGCCCCAAGCCCTGGCAACCAAACCCTGGGAGGGGATGGGTGCTCTGGGTCCTTACCATACCTTTCCAAATGGTGAAGAGACAGACCATCATGCTGATGAGAAGCCAGTATGACCAGCATTAAAGAAAGTTTCACTCCTGCATTAGGTCAAGAACACAATGACAAAACCCCTGAATTTAATAGTGCCCCTTGCTGCAGTGACAGGGGTGCAGTTCTTGGTATATGCAGATTTTCCTGGCACAGCGACATCTTGGCTTGTGAACCATGGAACCTGGTGATTGATGCCCAAATTAAAATCAGTCTAGCTGTGTCCCAAGTCCCATAAAGTTGCTTTTTCAACCATCCTCATGAAGAAAAAAAAAAAAATCATTAATTTCCCAGTCCTTCCTATTGACTATATCACCATGGATGGAAAAAAAGGCTATAGGGGGAGCTTTGCAACTGGTGTGCCTGCCTTCCATCGAGAAGGCTGGTGTGACACCTCTCATGACTGTGCTCATAGCCCACTGCTGCTCTGCTGTGTCATAGTGAGCCACTGATGTACCCAGGTAAGGAAAATGGCCTTTCTTACTACAGTGGATTGCACACTGATGCCTGGGCCCCACACTGCTGTGGGGGTTAAAAAGCAGAAGAGCATGAAACTAAACTAGGTCAGGAACCTGAGATCATTGATGCCACCTGCTGTGATGAGGCAAGGATGAAGGATGCTCACTGAACACACTCCCACTGTCACCTGTGTAAGAAAGGACTCAAAGCATTTCTTCTAGAGACACAAAACCCACACAAGCCAGGATTTAAGCTGATCTTTTTAAGCAGAACCGCATCTATAAACATCTGATCCCACTCACACACATTTTTGAAATCCAAGCAATCATGCTCCTCGGGCAGTATAGGTACAAACTGGTCCTCTGTATGTTCAAAACTGCCATAAATACATAATGCAGGTAGACGAATAAGCACTCTTACAGAGCCATGACTGCTTATTATGGTTTCCAGGGAATTTATTTTTGCAGAAAGGTGGTAATTCACTCACTCATTCTGTGGTGGTCTTTAGTTTCAGTAATCATTGCAATCATATTTATTTTTGACCTTTTTCTGATTTAGGTGATTAAGCAGCATGTAAATAGCATGCATTGCTTTTAATTATTGTTCTGGAACAATTTTTTTAAACTTTAGTTTTTAACTGAAAGGGAAGATAGGGTATACATTACTTGTGGACATGACTTTCAGATGTGGAAATCTGTCACTTCCCTGGATCAGTGCCACCAGAGCTGAACTTTCTAAGCTCTGGTGAGTAAGAGTTCAATTTAACTGAAGATTTTTTTTGCTTCATAGGAAATTCTGACATTTGGAAACCTGTTTTCCTTCTGAAGCAGAATGATTTGCAATGCCTTTGGAAATCCTGAAAAGGTCTGGGCCATTATAAACAGCGTCATTCCCTGTTTCTAGGAAATCTTATATTGCGTAGTTGAAATAAAGTAATTTCAATGTCAAAGTGTCATTAACTTTTTTTGTAATGTTTCTTCTATGCAAATCACAGATCAAAAGAATAAACATCCCAGAGTCAGGCTGAGTGGCTTGTCTTTAACTTTCTTTTCTTATGGTGTAATGTGCTGAGGGAGGAGGGAGCATCGCAGCAGCTGCTGCTTTTCCTTCCCACCGCATTTCCTAGCACAGCACTGGAGAAGTGCTGGATTTCCTGTCATCGTGAGGCACTTCTTGTTCTCTGCCACCAGCAAAGTGATGCCACCATAGTGACATTGTGCTATTGAAGTAGGTGTCACACAGACTCAAAGATCTTGAAGAGCAGGAGAGGGCAATGGAGGAGGTGGAGGTGGAGGGAGAGCACAGGCTGCAGTAGCAGGACCCTGACCAGATAGGGAAGAAGACAGTGAGAAACAGACAACTAGTGTAGTGTATGAGAACTAGTGAGGTATGAGACCTCAAAGGAAAGAAGGGGCGGGAGGGGGAGTGGGAGAAGGTTAAAAAAAAAAAAAAAAAGAGAGGGTTGGTTGAGGGTATTTCTCAGTGCTCAACAATTTCCTTCCTTTCAGGGAACCTGAACACTGATTATTCTGCCACTGCTGGGGAAGAAGCTGAATTATTCATAGTTATTCTCCCACCCCAAGCGACCATTGTAAGGAGTTTACTGTTGTAGTCTCCTCCAAAGCAACATCTCAGAGATGGCTGTCGTCTTGCCAAGAATGTGTTAAAGCTGGTAGCTGATAGCAACTTGATTTGATATCTCAAAAGAAACAGAGTTACAGCAATTTTTGTAAAAGTGGGTAACAGGGGAGGAGAAGAGTGCTGGGTTTTGAACTTTGCCAAGTTTATTCCTATATATTCTGATCATTGTTGTCATAATTTCTCATTCTTTTGCCCTTCTCCTTCAGCAGCATGACTTTGCAAAGCACCTTACCTTTGCCTCCAAATGACAGAAGCTGTGTGAGGCAAAGAGCCTGTTAGTGAACAGCTCAAGAAAAGACTTTCACATAGTCCCATCTTCCGTACCCATACATTGTGTCAGTGGTTGGAGCTAAGCTAGAAGTAGCAGCAAAGTGATTTATCATAGAGATTGAGAAGACAAATTAGAATTTGACATACTCTTTGTGATCTCTCTGCTTTTGACATGGGCTGCATGCGTAAAGAGGATTGTGGCAGATGAATAGGAAAAATTGTAAAACAGCCCAGCTGTTGTACAACAACCCCTCATGCAAAGCAGAACTGCTGCTCTACACATACAGGTATGCGGGGGGGACTGGACATGTCTGACCATTCTCCTCCTCTGTTACATCTACCTCTGCCCACAGTGACACCTCCTTTACTTACTTCCTACCTCCAATAATAACAAGCCCTTGGTCCTGTGCTTGAAACTGTTGAAGTCCTTTTACTAGGCTTGGTTTAGCTACACACTTTTTTGCAGTTGCATTGCTTTCTTATATGGCCTTTGCCAGTCTTTCGATACACATCCGCCTTTAACTATGGAGTGGGTTGCTTGCTTGTTCTGAGCTTGAAAATGTTTTAGCTTGTAGCCCTTTTTTTCCACATTAATTTATATATCTTATTCTTAAACACAGGTCTTAGACTCTTCTGATGTCAGCCATTATCACCTTCTAGCAGAGCATCCTCCCTGGACACATTTTCTTGCTTCCTTTAGCTATCTTTGAATAAGCATGGCTGATAACTATAGCTGAACATACATTTTTTGCCTTGTTTCCAGTTCATTTGTCCACAAACAACCTCATATCTGGTTTTCAGCATTTTTTTTTAACCTGATGTCAAAAAAGACTCTAACATTTTAGAATAAGCCCATACAGTGATCCACTTATCTTTGCTTTCTTCTTTATGTATTTCTTTTTTTTCTGGTTTCCCTTAATGTTACAAAATTTTGAAGTTGTCTTCTTCCTCTTCTTATGCAACTTCTAGTACTGTCTTGGCAGGCTCCTGCCATGAGGACTGGTAATGAAAGTACTACTTTTTTAAAAATAACAAAACAAACCAAAAACCTTCATTCATTAATCATGGTGACATCTCATATTAACTACTTAATGTATAAAGGCCTTTTGGCATTTATGAATCTGTCACTTCAGAACTAAAATGAAGCAATAGTATTTCAGGCAACAAAAAAAAAAAAAATTGACAAGGGCATATTTAACATTATGCAACTCTTCCAAAAATATTAAATCCATAAGCATAAAAATACACTTTTTAAAAATAAAATCAAAACACAGTGGAGAATTTACATATGAAAGCCTGGCTGCTTTCTAGGCAGAATGTCAGTTCTGTATTGAGTTCTTATCATTCTGAGGGCATCTTCCTTGCATTCAAAAAGCCCTTTGAACAAAACAGGAAAAAACACTTGCTAAATTTCTCAAGTGTTTTTTTTTTTGTTTTGTTTTTTTAAGGTATTATATATGTTCACTTTATAGGACTGCAATATATCATATGAATGACAAATATTTGTATGATGCTCTCATTTCATACCTTACCCAACAAGTAGTCCCACAGATTTTTAAGGGGGCTTGTGTTACTTAATTTGAGTAAATTTTGTGGCCTGAGTGGTTCTCACTAGCATGAAGGCATACTAGATAAGGCTTTGAATATCATGTGTAGTTTGTCACTGTCATGATAAAATTCCTTCTAACACATTCAATATATAAGTATAACAAAAAGTGCTAAAATACCCTATGTCATCAGAGAAGCCACTTCTGCAAAGACAGGTTTTGACAAACTGAAAAGTTGTTTGAAAATATTCAAGTGAGATGAAAATGTAGAATGTTCAAAGGAGGAAGAGAAATAGTGGAGGAAAAAAAAAAAGAGTAGAAGAGTGGCTTTACAGGAATATACCTGAGATGGGACCCAGCAACATCTCATGTTATGACCACCAAATCCTGTTGTAACGTTGCTTTGCTCACATCTAGAGTATTGTGAAACTACTTTTTTTATTATTTTATTTTAGTTTGTAGTTTTCAGATAACTGTGTAATGGCAGTGCATAGGGTTAGTAGAAAAGGGTCTGTGACCCTCAAACAGAGTGACCCACAAGCAGGCTTGCTAAAGTTGCTCCTTGCCTCTGCTCTGCATTTCTGTGCAGTCTCTCATAGTCGTCCAGGTACATGTTAAACAGTTCAGTATGGGATTACAAGTCACGTTAATTATTTAGTCTGTGTCAGTCTTGAATTCATTACTTTGTATCTCCACTGAGCACAGGGGCATGACTACATGAATAAATTACTGCAAGATAAGGTGGGTTTTGCACTCTAAAAAGTATCAGCTGCCCCATAGAACTTGTCTACTTGCATGCTCTTATTCTTGAAAAATATGAGGATATCTAGGGCAACTTGCTTCTCAAATTTCACAGTTGGACTCAATTATCTTTATGGTCTTTTCCAACCTAAATGATTCTATGATTCTTTGAATCAAAGCGTGTAAACTACCTCGCAGGGGAGTTTCTGGGAGTGGTTACTATGAGGCAGCTGACATGCTGCACATCCACACTAGTTTTGACATTTAGATAACTTTACAAAACTCCCAAAATATGGCAGTAAAAAGATCTGTACACTGCTCTTACACTAGTGAATGGTGTTTTACTTACTTTACAGCTGATCTATCAGATAGCTGAATATTCTTTAAAAGTAGAACATTTTCTGACAATTCACAATGGACACTTTAAACAGTGGTTAACAAAGCTGAAAATAACACAGAAAGGTCATTGAATCCATTCTCTACCTAAAGACAGGTTCAACAGTACATTTATCATTCCACATAGAAGTTTAAAATGTGGAAACTCTGTGACTTGCAAAATCCCTTGTCAATCAGAGCTTGTAGTCAAGAGTTTTCCTAGTGTCTTTTCTAAATTCTTTGTCTTGTCTACCACAGATATAAGGAATATTTCAGAACCTTCTCTTTTTGCAAAAGCAACTTTGAAACTGTCTTGCAAGACCTTTTTTCAAGTCTTCTTGAACTCAGATGGTTTACGGTTCCCCATCAGTCTTCCAATGACTTTGATTCATTCAACTGTTCCTGCCATGTAACCAGAAGCAATATTTTCCAGACTTCTGTCAATCTCATTGCTTCTCTCTGGGCTTCCTTTCTTTCTGCACTCTACTTCTGAATGATGCTTCTGCAAAACAGCTACACAATCTGTAGTTCTCCATGTTGTCTTCTTCATTACTCTTCTTTATCTTTTAGATTCTTGCACTTGCTGAATTTCAAACATGTTGAACTTCATCCCAGTTTTGGATCATTCCTCCAACTTGTTAGGATCACTATCTTACAGCCCATGCACAGTCATTTCTAGCTTTGTGTGATCTTCACTTTTAATAGGCATACTGACCATACAACATCCAGACTACAAAGTCAAATATTGTACAGACTTTTGGAGAGCTCTGCTTGACAAATTTTTCAATTTTGTCAGTGAATCCAGCCTCTGGAAATGAGTAGCCAAACTTTCTTAGCATTTTCATTTAGAGCACTGGGACTCTGTTCTATGGCAAAGTTAGACTTACCCAAACCTAGATAGGTGATATCTGCTTTGTCTTTCTAACCACAAAGACTGTTTGTGTTATACAACGAACTTTCAAAAAAAAGATTATATATAACAGTTCTGTTTTATATGCCCCTTTTTTTTCTTGCTAAGAAATAGTTGGCTAATCAATACTTTACTTGCTGCTGTTCTTTTTAAAAATAGGCATAGTCTTTGGTTTCATAGATTGTTTCAGTACTATAGCTATTGTGGCTGGAGTCTTATAAACATCACTACTTGTTCTGAAATTCCTTCAGCCAATTCCAGCTAACAGGATGCTGTTATGAAAAAGGATGCTTGGAGAATGACACACTCAACTTTGGTGTTTCACTGAGCAGCTCAGTATACATAAGTCCTGAAAAAACGATTTGTTCTTCTTGATTTACAATGAACAACCTGGAAACACTTTTTTTTTTTTTTTTTCTTTTCCTGATTTGGGTGTTACCTTCACTCTGCTGATAAGAAAGCATTACGTAAGTGTTAAAGCATTATTCATTTTCCAGATAGTCTGAGATCAAGTTAAAAATGAAAAATTTCATCTGTCCTTCCCATGACAGCTCTTTCTGTGGCAATGTCCTCCTTCCCGGCTGTGATTGAGTGCTTTTGCTTATTTCTTTCACACACACACACACACACACACGGTCAATCCCCCAGGAGTATGTTTAGTAGGGAGTCTAGTCCACAGCTTACTGCATTAAACTTATAGTGGAGTTGGAAATGCATAGGGAGTACACTTACAGTCCCTGATTCTCAGAGCCAACTACAGCTATAAGTAGACTTCAGATCCCTGGTGGGCTTTCTCTAAAGTGAACAATTAATATCAGGTAGTTTGTGTCTCTGCCCAGTAATTCATCTTGTGTGGCACTCTTATTCAGAAACTATAGACCATAAACCCAAGAGTTGATTGTGGCTCATTTGGGTCATTTCAGAGGTCAGTTTTTGTAATTGAATTACCTGAGAAAATCTGGATGTAAATAATGGCCTCTTTTACGTTCTTGTTGGTTTCAGTGTTCTGTAACAGAATGGAGCATCTGATCTTAAACATTTTTTGTGTTCTTTAAAATTAGTCAATACATCACACTCTTGTCTTATTTCCTTTTTCATATATTTTGTAATCACACTAAATTAAAAGATGCTACTGCATTTCCCATTTCATTAAAATTCTTGTTGGTTTCTTATTGTTTCATCTTCCTTCCTTCACATGCCTCAGTATCTTAAATTCTGAAGATGTTCCTTCAATATATTTCAGTTCATGAAAAGCCCTGTACAGCTAACCCGCAGATGTTACAAGTCATTTGTTCCTTAATGGTGTATTTCTGGAATTCCTCTGTGCTTGAGTGGTGAATGTACCTACCTTTGATCAGCCCTCTGTTTTGAACTGTATCAGAATTTCTCATAAAGCTTGTTCCTCTGCATAGGTTTTAAAATGCTGAAAGCCCTCTCCCCAGCAGCTGTTTCAGATGGACCTCCTTATAGAAAATCCCCTATTTTTGTGCTCCAGGGTTTTTTTTTTTTATTTGACAGAGCTCAACTAGTGCGCTGGGAAATGCCATTAAACCTATGCTACAGTCTAAATAAGTGTTGTGTTTCAGTTTTATTCATGCTGGTTTGAAGGTGAATGAAAACAGAGGCCATTATAAGACAAAACAAAAGAAGGATTCTGTCAAGGGTTACAGCTGAGCTGGCCACTAGATGAATGACAGATGCTTCCTATTAACCCCTCTCCCCTCCTACAGGGCAAAAGAAAGGGAATAACAGAGAGAGACTTATGGATTGGAAAAGGAAACCAGAACAGCTTTAATGAAACAATAAAATGAAATAGATACAAATATATACAAAACCAATATTGAACCCCCCCCTCTCCACCTGCCATGGCAATTACGTCATCATCACCTCTGATGCTGTGGGCAGGCCCTAGGGAAATCCCAGACTTGACTTGGCAGCAGGTGGGAAGTAGATTCAGGAGTTGGATTCTGGAACTGGATTCAGGAATGCATGGATTAGAATTGAAGGCAGAATGGACAGATTCCTCATTGTACACCAGCTATTGAAGAGGAGAGATCGACCCTTGTGATCCCTCAGCATATATATAGTGAATATGATCCCATATATATGGGACGAAATACCTCACTGGTCAGTTTAGGGTCACCTGTCCTATTGGCTCCTCCCCATAGGTGCTGCCTTTTACTTTTTGCAGTCCCATCATGGGACACAAGATTTAGCAGTGACCCCAAGTCCCATACCAATCCTTGTTAGCAACTATAAACATCAAACTTTATCAATTCTAGGAGTAGACACTGCCTGAGAAAATATGCCATTAAATTCAGAAAGTGCAGGGAGTTAGAAGAGACTGAGCTGAAAATCACCAAACAGAATTAGTTCTGTTCTAACTCGTACCAGGACAGGTTCATATGGCTTTTGGGACCAGTTTAATTTTATAGGCAGTTTCAAACATGTCTCATGCAGATACTCTGCCATCTCTTTCTCTGCAGGCAATACAGCTGAAGCCTCTCAAACTTGCCCAGTGTTGTGCTCAGCTGCAGCAAAGCACGAGTCTCTTCCCACAGCTGGAGTTCATGGAACCATCCAGGGTCTCCTTCTCTCAATGCCTTTGCTTGTTGGTTGTGACTGTAATGACCTCACGTTTGTCCCTCATGGGTGGCACATAGATAGCTATGTTAATTTAGAGTATTCTTCTTCAGCCTTTAGTTCTAAGTTACTTGCCAGAGTATTGCAAAACTATTTTAGGACTCAAGTCCCGTGTTTATCTGTCCTACCAATATGGGTGTGTAAAGATTGAGAGAGGATATTATTGTCTTCTCTAAATACATTAAGGAGGGACAGGCAGCCTATACAAGCAGTAAGTGGTGGTTGTGTGAAGGAAAGGCTATTTAAGCTGAAGTCAATCTACTAATGGGTAAACGTGGTCTGCGACCGCATTGGTGGTGCATGTTAGAAGGTTATAACAGTGTGACTCTGGAGTGACTTCCCAGTAGAAATACTGGAGGCAGGAATCAAAATGAATTCCAAACAGAGCCTGAGGCACTTCTGTATCTATTTATGTGGTTGTTTTCTGCAGTAGTGGGGAGCCAGCTGTACTGACCAGGAAGGTTTCTCCAGGTCTGTATTTTGTATTCTCAAATTCTTAGTGACACCAGGGGCAGTGCCCATGTATTCAGGAAAGAGTGGGGCTGTTAGTACTGCCCTATACTGCTGAAAGTTTGAAGTTAGCTCAGTTTTGAGAAGGAGATGAACGAGATCCCTGAAGATCCTTTCCAGCCTTACTGTTTCTATGTTTCTACATTGTTTTATTTACAAAACAAAAATAAATAAGACAGTTTTCTAAGGTGACAAGGTATTCTAGCTCTGCTTTTCATTTCAAGATGAAATGAATCAAACTAAATGAAATGAGCTGTTTTTCTGCAGTTGTTTGCATTGGTGTCCTTTGAGGAACAGTACTGCAGGCAGAGGGAAGAATTCACTGGATCTTGAAGAAGCAATGGTAATTGTTAGCAGCTGTTACTTTGGGTGTTCAGTTGATATTTTCTAACTTGGGTGAAATTCCAAAAGGTGGAAAACAAGGACGTTTGAAGAAGGTGTAGTAATAATGTTGGAAGATGCAGTTCTCACACAGCAGGGACAGATTTGATACTGATATCATCTGTGTCAATCATTTCTTCTTAGCCCAAGCAGGAGCTAAAATAGCCATGTCTAAGAAGTGGTCAGATGTAAGTCTGTCTTTAAATTACCAGGCAGTGAGTAAGATCTGGGTTCTTCAATGGGCACGTTCTTGCTGAACTGCATAAGGTATGATGTGGTCGTGTGGTTACTGTGGAGCTTGCTTTATCCCAGCACTGAGATTTATGTAGCTGTTTTAACAACCTCAGAATTGTAGTGAAACGACTGTATTGTTAGGCCAGGTGTATCTAAAGCAAATTATGATCCTATATATTACAAAATTGTTCTTAGTGGCTCAAGGAAGTGAAGAAGAGTTGCTCTGACTGCCTAATAAAGTTTCTTGAGGCATGTTTTCCTGGTGGACTTAGCAATTGGCATTTTCTGTCTCATATATGACAATGAAATTAGTGCCTTGTACTGTTAAAGTGGATCATCAGTCAAGTATAATTCAGTGATGAACTTCTCCAGTTTATTGTCATTCTTGGAATAAGAAAATATTTTTTTTAAGCAAGAATCATCCTATTTTCTTTTTGCTGCTGTTCATCTCTGTTATGTTTGGGAAAACTTTACATGAAATTATGTTTACTTCTTGGACAGCAATAGATTTTTCTGTAATGGCTTGGCACGTAAACAGCATTTCATTATTTCTGCACTTCGTGTCATTAATCATGTTAATCTTCTTATGGAGGTACAAATAATGAAGAATTCAACACTGGAAAATAATATGTTCTGAAAGACTATTCCTTTTAAAATATTAAATCAAGTTCTTATAAAGTGAAGAGAGATCTGCCTGACTTGGCAAATTGGCCTAAGTTTTCAAACAAACAAAAAAAAAAAATTCTTCCAGGAGCTCAGCTTTCAGACCTAAATAAAAGTGGGGGGTTACAACTAAGAAGTGTTTAAATTTTCCCTCAGGTATTACTAGATTACCAAAGGATTTAAAGTGCTGAACTTTTAAAAATACTTGATCATTCATTTTGATTCCTTTTCTTCTGAAAATTGTCCCTACATTCTTTATGGCTTAATCAATTTTGTGTCACACCTGTGAATTGCTATTTTCATAGAGATTCATAGTTGTAAAGCTGTTCTGATACAAGGCTTAATGCCTCTGAAATCACATTATTGTGTGAACAGATATGTTTGAATAACAGGCCTGGAAGTGGGGGACTTGGTATCTCAAGAATTTGTTCTCATTGTGTCATTTTCTTTAAGGAAATCCTCCAAGGAATAGCAAATTCAGAGATAAACAGCAATTAATAATTCACAGTGGCCAGAGGGAAGGAACAGCCGGCTGCACTTCATTGCACAGATCTAAGAACTAGCATGCAGTTTGGACAGAAAATTGAAGGAGTTGGTCACTGGCTGATTCTTCTTCAATTCAATCTCAGTTTGGATAAAATGGGTCTGTAAGCATAAACACACGTCTTCATAAAGCAGTAGAAAGAATAGTTATTTCTGTAAACATTGTCTTATGGATGCAATCTAGAATGTCTTCTGCAATGCATGTTAGTATTTTACCTTGCTAAAACGGAATTCTTTTTAATCATCTGGTGTGTAACAGAGAAAACAGCCACTGTGAATTCCAGCCCCCTTCATGTTGTTTCTACCCTCTTGAGTCTCACTGTGGTTATTAGCTACAGTAGCCCCACTTTATTTCCCAGAAATTGCAACCATGGGGAGCAACTATTACACTCATTTAGTCATTGTGTGTGCACGTACACATGTAGCGTTTAAAAACATCTCTCATCTTTAGGCTTTCTTCAGTCCCCACTAAGGTTTACTTTACCTTCAAAACCCAATTCTTCCTTTCTTTGTCTGTGCCTTTACTCCTGCCTGTTCACACCCTCCCATTCTCCAGGGACGGACTAAAAAAACCTTTTGTAGGGCTTGGACTTCAAATACATCCAAAATTTTCTACTTGGATCATATCACATCTAGAATTTCCTTCTCTGCCTTCACAGTAAATCCATGTTTAGTGGTCACATGTTCTAGGTCTTTCCCATGCACAACAGAAAATCGTATTAGAACAAGACAGACATGCAGTGACATTGCTGTAAACTATTCTCCAGTTACACTAGTTTGCATTATCTTTTTTTTTTTTTTTTCCTTAAGACCTATTAGTGTGGTTTTCTTCAATAATTTGTGAGGTTTCCTCTTCAGTGAAGACAAAATTTTAGCAGTCATGATCACTCCTCTGTGACAAGGAGTTCTACATCTTCCTTTCATATATCTTCACGTTATTTTCATCCTGTCATCTGCTCTTTTCATTGAGTCTTACTTTGTCTTTTTACATCCATACTCTGCTTTTTTCTTCCCATCTGAAATATATTTTCCTGTTGTGTTTCTTCCTTAGTTATATCTTTTTGGATTTATAGATTCCTGATCTAGTATTCCTGATCATAAGCTCTTTTTCCTTATCCTTTTCACTTTCTCAAAATGAGGTCTTTCCAATTTGTTATATGTGGTATAGATAGATCCCTATAAAAATCGAAACCACTTTACTTTGATTTAGGAAACTAAATATGAAAAATCTGTCACATCTGAAACTGCTGACTGATACCCTCGAACTATTGTATCCACGTGAGACTATAAACTACACCTACATGGGCTAGGTACCAGGTGCTCATTTCCCTTGCAAGTACATCTGCATTAACACTGAATAATAATACATAATTAAATATGCCACTAATGTTTAAAAGTCACATCCCTTATGTAGACAATTTTTATAGAAAACAATTAAAATAGTAGTCAAAGAGTTCCACAAAGGAAGAATAGGCTAAATTTATTGTATATTAGAAATAGTTTAAAATTCTGAATAATCAATAGGTTTCCTTAATATCTATTTCTGATGTTTATCTGGAATTAATTTGTTATTTGAAGGTAAGAATGTAGCACTTTTGGCTTTTGACCAGCAGTGAAAAACATGCTGGGAGAATGTAAAACTATCAGTTCAACTCAGATCCTTTGGTAGCAATTTTAGGCTGAATTTAACACCAGCTAGGGGGATTAAATTTTCACTAAATATAACGTTTCTTACTCTTGCTAGTATTTTTTTTAAAAATTAATTACTACTAGGAACTATCCCAATTACTGGACTAGGAATAGATTATTTTGAGGATTCTAAATTTACGCTATTCAGTATTTTCTTAAGATATTGAACATCTTGGCAAAGAATCTTTCCCTCTTTTTTTTTCCTTTTTTTTTTTTTTTTTTTATAAGCATGGTGTTTCTTGTTCCATACACTTTTCTTTTTCCCTGAAAGCATGCATTATTTATTTTTATTTGTCAAAATTCATCTTATCTTGCAGCGTGCTGAATTATAGATATACTGTAAGGTTAGGTGAGCTGTCTCAAAATGCTGAGAGATCTTATCTATTCTCATCCTGTTTCAGGAAAAAGCTGTGCTCTATTACAGTCGTTTTGGTGAAAGTGTAAAGTCAGCATTCAGAACATGAATATAACTGAGAAATATTGCTAGGGTGACAAATTTCTCTAAGATGTCACAAAGAAGAGGGGGTGGAAAATACATAGTCTCAGTCACAGGACAGCTATTAAAAGTAGTTTCTTTTTTTTTTCAGTGAGATGAAGACATGAGGCCTTTCCAGGAGACAGTGAATAGTGAGTGTGTGTTAAAATAAAATTAACTTTGGCTATTTGAGAAAGCAGAAGGGTTTATCATCCCCAAATTAGCTTGCCTGGTGCATTGGCTCAGGTAGCGGCATTTTCTCAGTCTCTCCTTGAAACACCTGCTCCATGAAAACTGAGTATAAACCCTCCAGATGGCATATGAAGTCAAGGAGGTGGTGGGTTTTTTTTGTTTGGGTGTTTTGGGTTTTGTTGTGTTTTAATTTTTTTTTTTGTTTGGTTTTGGTTTGGTTTTTGTTTGTTTGGGTTTTTTTTAATTTTTATTTTACCTGTTTGCTAAATATGCAGTGAAAAGTAGATTCCAAATTTGCAGGTAAAGAAACATGCTGGGAATCAAATGTTTTCAATGCTGAGGAAGTAAATTCGACCCTGTCTGAATTCATGTTAATTAAACACAAGCTACTTCAGAGCTTTTTTCAGGCTGTACAACACTAGGGAAGTGATGGGATTGCTGCTAAAATTCATTACTTAACTCCTACGGAGCTTGGCATGAAGGGTGTCATGAAAGTCCTTTAGACTGTGATTTGGATTGTAGAATCTTATTGATGACACATAAAAAAACCATAGGTATCTGCCTAGCAGTGGCATTTTCAAAATGGAAGAACAAATAAGTAAGCAGATGTGGCAAGGTCATTCTGAAATCTTATAAAGCTGCTGTTAGTCAGGAATTTCCAAACTTATAGATAGTATCTTAATAAATACAAAATCTGCAGATTCATCTCTTTGTAATTATGCAATAATGTACAGCAACTACAGCAGTTACGATTGTATATAATTATTATTAACTATTTTTAGGATAAAGTGCTGGCACTTTCCTTAAACTTATAATTTAAACCTTTTTTTTTTTTTTTTTTAATCTTCATTCCCTCTGCACCATTCCTGTCTTCCCTCCCATAAATGCTTCTGTTCCATGTGGGTTACTTCTGATTCCTCCAGCTGCCCCTGCACCCAGGGTACCAAGTTGCCCTCTGTTAATCTAACAGTGCTTTCTACTAGTACTTCACATGACCTGTTAAGAGTCCTTAGGGAAGAAGACTGATTTGTCTGTCATCTGAGAACATAAGAACAAAAAGGACCACAAAGATCATCACATTCTTTTCTCTTCAGGAAGCCCTGCACTGAGTATGTAGCTCAAAAGGATGCGCTGAACATCCAGTCCCTCTGCCTTTACTTGCCAGAGCATATAAAGGGTTTTCAGCATCTTACAGCAACCTTCAAATACAACTTCGTGATCTACCCAACCAGCAGGCTTCAGCCCAGAATTTGTAACCCGTGGAGTACCAGGGAATAGCTATTTAATAGCAGTAAATAGTGAAGCTTGCTTTGTAGGGCAGGCAATCTGACACCTATCATTTTAAAATCAATGGGAGCAAGAACCTGCAGGCAGACCCATGAATGGATGGATTACCCATTACAGCAGATGACATTGGTGATATTTAAATTAACTGTCCCACACTGGACAGCAGCAGTCAAGCCTTGGAATGTGGCCAGATAAGTGTTTTCCTATCAAGTGAGAGGAGGCCTGCTCAGCATTGCACAGGAAAGGATCAGGGCGGGAATTTCCTGTGGTTTGCCAACTCTCACCATGCATTGCCTCATTTCTTCTCTTGAAACTGTCTGTAAACAGCAAGGAAGATTAAATTTTGACTACAGTTAATATAAGAATTAATTTTAAAATCAATATTTTTAGCAGTGTTTACAACCTTGGGTATTTTTAAATTCTTCAATGCTAATTTTACAGGCACATTGATTAAAAGCTGATTCTAAACAATAAACCAGTTTACTATTGCTGTAAACTAAAAAGAAATAATAAAATAATCCAAATAGTGAAGAACCAACTCAACTCTGTTTTCTTTCAAGTTTAATAGATTAACATTATCCATAACATGAATGATGGCATCTCTAAAAACACTTATTACTTTCAGCCAAACAATATATCTGTCAGTGACAATGGCTATCAGAAGAAACATCAGCCCATCTGCAGTATGTGTTGTGTTTTCCAGCAATCTGCTAGACCTTGGGAGAGCAGTGTAAAGTGTGCAACAAACTGAGCATCTTTGTACCCCTACCTTGGAATTTGTATTGATTCAGAGGTATTACCCTGCTAAGGAAAACGTGCAATTCGAAATGTGAGCTTTTGCATCTGTCTGTCCCTAATCATCACTTTCTTATTTTTTTCTATAAAAAGGATCCTGTGGTATTGACTTAATTGTATTCATCTTTGTCCTTACTTCTTTTCTTAGAAGCAGATAGTTAAACCAGGAGGTTTCTAGGAAAAAAAAAAAAAAAAAGAAAAAATAAGCTAAAATTTAAAGATATTATTCAGCAATGATGCTGTCAATGATATGCAGGTTATATATATCTGTGGTCATTATTTAAATTAATGTACCACCACCCCCTCCTCCACCATGGACTCAGTAGCCAACATGTTCAGCTTAGGGCATTTGTTTATTTGTTCTGCTTCTTGCTTCCATTTTATCCTTCACCGACAGAAACATTCTAAATTTGTTCTTCGTGTCTTTAAATTATTTTTCAGTTGTTCCTGTTACCAGTGTACTTCTGCAACTATTCATTTGCAGAATATACTGAGAAGCCAACGTGAGCTGGACAGAAAAAGGCATCACTGGAGGAAAAGGGAATAAATTATAGCCTTTACTAGGATTGTCCCCCTTCACTGTATTGAGGGTTAAGCCTTTATAGCTCACTTAATTTAATTTATAATAGCAATAGCTGTAAATGTGCAAAACCTCCCCAAATCTGCCTATTAATGTTAAAAGTCTTTGGGTTCCTGGGGCATAGATTTTAGCCTGAGGTATCTTACTGTTTAGACATCCACGTGTAGCTGCACATGATGTTTCATGAGTCAAATTCTGTGGTCCTGGCTTCACAGTGCCTGACCTCAGAAGTCAGTGGGAGTTTTACATGGCCAAAGAAAGCAGCATAATGTCATTGGTTAAAAAAAAAAAAAAAGGCACATCCTTGTTTTGAGGAAAAGATGGAGTCCAAGACAGCATGAGTTAAGGAGCTGAAGAGTGAATTAAACATTCTGAAAATATTTTTTGGAGCTCCCTGGTTTTACTGTGCAATAAGGAACATTCAGGTATTTCCAGTCTTTCCTTTTAATGTTTGGATCAATTGTACTTATGTGTGCATTTAAATACTCAAGCATTTTACTTTTTTTTTTTTTTAACAAGTGATTAATTATATTTACCAAGAAAATCAAACAATGGATTTTCCTGGAAATCTAGTCCCCAGTTAAGTTCCTAGGGAAGATTGAAGTACTGGTCAGCTGTTGAATTAGTTCCACTAAACAGCAAGAGCAGACTGTCACTGGTTGATACTCTGAAAAAAGGCTGTAATATCCAAGAGACAGTGAGAAACTTTTTCTTGAATGACAACATCACTAGGAGCCGCTTTGGCCACTATCATATGGTGACATTCTAGCTGACACACGTGCACCTGCAGAGAGATCTCAACCTGTGGTCCCAGGGACTGACAGAAGATTCCAACACTCCTGAGCACAGAAGTCTCTAGCTGTACATAGAGCCCTAATACCATTTAATGAAAACTCTGTCTGATTATTTTTCACTGATTTGTTTCAGTGTAGATATTCTTTTGTTTTGAAGAAATAAATGATTATGTGAGAAAATTAAATGCAAAAACTGGAACCAATTTATTTCAGAATGACAGGAGAAAATAGCCAGGATATTAAAGACTTAGGTGCTCAAACATTAAATGTTGCACTCTTTGGTTTGAATTTGCATTTCTTTGCCTTTCAACTTAAAAAATAAAATAAATTCCATGATAATGTCAGATTTGTTAATTTCTATTCACATCTTAAATCTGACAAGGCCATTGTGATCACCTACTCTGATTTCCTGCATAAAAAAAAAAAAAAAAA
>NW_008592898.1:24134-24402 GCF_000691845.1 Merops nubicus | reverse complement strand
GGTGTCCCACCCGCTTGGGCGCCGGGGTGTCACCACGGTGCCTCACCCAGGGCTGCTCTCAGGAGGCAGCCTTCCAAACGGATGAACTTGGGCCTGTTAACACCGCTCACCCCCCTCCCCACCCTCCCCTCCCATGGATAGACATAATTAAAGCGAATGTAATTAACAGCGTGGGATGGAAGGGAGCTCTGTGAACAGTAATTACCAAATAGCCTCCTTTTAGCTAAAGCCACGGCTGGGTTTTAGGAGCGAAAGGCAGAGGACAGTC
>NW_008592898.1:19513-24076 GCF_000691845.1 Merops nubicus | reverse complement strand
CGTCGCCGCTCAGACCCCTTTTTATGAATGGCAGGTTTTGCTCGATTGAGGAGTCTCCTCTGCTCGATTTCTTCCTGAAATCTGCGGGCTAGAGGGTGCTGCTGAGCGCTCGTGAGACTCCCTGGCAATGCGGAGAAGGACTTTTTTCCAAAGGTGTGGTTTGGGCTCTGAGCTTCTCTCAGAGAGCTGCAGTGCATGGACACGGGGGGACAGCTTCCAATTTAAATCAAATCCTGCTCCCAGGGTACGGCCTTCAGTGTAAAACGTGGACTTGAGACAAAATATCACTGAGCTTCTCACGCTTGCTGTCAGCAGGGTATGTTTTGAGGATCAGTTTAATGGCTTTTTGAACAACTTCAGGCTTTCTCTTTGTTGTATGACCCAGCTCGCTCCTCATCATCATCATGAGGTAACTTCCAAAGACGTTAGAAACTTCAGCCCTTCTTGTGGTGCTTTCTGAGAGTTGCCTTGAGAACGTCTCAGCAGCTCAATAAGGACTTGCTGGCTACATCAACTCTTATCTTTGTATCATTTTAGCAGCACATTATCTACTAAATATACTCCCAAAGTCGCCGTTGTCTCTGATGACCCCACGAGAAGCTGTTTCCAGTCCATCTGAGGGGGCTCAGCTTTTAACAGAAACAACAGCCTCGTTTAGAGTGAGAGGTTGGAACAGGTTTAGAGCCATTCCCAGCACAGCACAAACACCTCGCCAGCTTCTCCTGCCTCTTGGAGCACACAAAAAATGGTGTGTGACCATGGGGATGCCCAGAGGGGGGTTTCCTTCTCTCCCAGTTGGTTTGAGGGAGGTTGCACAGAGCCTAGTGAGGGGGAAGAGTCATATTTGATGTTGGTTTGAGTCTTGGGGAGCAACAGGCAGCTTTAAACGATCCAGTTCACCTCTTTATTGTTGGTGGGTACTTGGGAACTGAAGGTTTGGGTGACCTGAAATTTTGGATCTTTCTAAAGACCGGCAAGAAAAGCAGAACCCTTTAGTAGAAGGTACAATAATATCTCTAAACAAGAAGATAGCACTTCTCACTTAACATGTACGACTTTCAGAAGCCATCTCGGCTAATTAGTCTTCTAAACCCTTCAATTTTATTACCTAATTAAAGTGCTGGAGACTTTCTCCTGTAGCGGTCACAGTGGTTTCAGTCCACATTTATCCCAGACAAGCCGCACACGGATGTAATAAAGACATGACAGATTGACCTGCTCCCTTAAATTGTGACTGTCCTGAGGTCCTGTAGTTCTGCAGCCTCAGGTGAGGGGCTGTGGGTGAATGGGAGCAGCTCCTCGAGGCTCTCCAGCCCCCCGTGAATGTCCCTCACCCCCATGTCTAACCCGACACACCTCACGTTGCTGCTGTGCTGCTCTTTTGCCTGGGTTAGGACCACCAGGAGCTGGCCCTGGGGACTGGCACCATCCCCTGGCTTGTCATTGCTCCTGAGCACCCTGCTCTAGCTGCAGATGGCCCTGCTCAGTGCAGGGGGGTTGCACTGGGGGACCTTGCAAGGTCCCTTCCCACCCAAACCTGGCTGTGATGTAGGGTGCTGTGGCACGGGAGTGAAGCAGACGTGCTGGTGTCCTGCTGTGTGTTCACTGAAGGCTGGCTTGTCTTCCACAGTTGTCCTGCTCTGGCCACCTTCACAAGGCCTTGTAACATCCCCCGTGTGACACTTTTTGAGGCTTCAGGTGTGGAAGTCCCTGTGCTTTAACTTCCCAACTTGGGAGCAGGTTGTGTGGTCTGGGCATGAGCCCTGTTGCCACTGGAGCTGTTGTGCAGAACTCTTCTTTCCCTACCTCTGTGTCCCCAGAGCAAACAGCAGCTTCTCAGGGCACAGCTTGTTTTGAGGCTGCTTCTGGCCAAACTGAGGAAATTCTCACTGGGTGTCTTCCTGCCTCGGTGCCTCTGCTGCTGGGGAGCAGTGAGGATCTCCAGGAGACCTTAATTCTGGCTTCTCTGTGCAGCTTCTGAAGGGAATCTCTGCGAGTCTGGCTGCTTTGCAGCAGGGTTCCTTTTTCCCCACTGGAGTGTGGGGTTTGAACCCCAAATTGAGGTTGACATGTGGGTGATCCCCACAGCCCTTCATACAGAGGTGCTGAGTTTGCCTTTCAGTTCCCCCCAGAGTGGGGCTGGCCCTGCAGGAGCCATGAGGGGAATGAGCCCCAGGGGGCCCCCCAGAGTGGGGCTGGCCCCGCAGGAGCCATGAGGGGAATGAGCCCCAGGGGTCCCCCATTGAGTGACCCAAGGTCAGGGCTCTGCTGGGGGATAAAAGCTGGGACCACTGGCAGGAGGGGAGGAGAGTCTGTCTGTGGAGTGGGTGCACCTCCCAGAGCTGCCTGGCTGGGGAAGGACCCTCCTGACTCTCCTGGAGCTGGGCCCTGGTCAGTTCAGACCTTTGTGAACGTGGGCTAGACAGGTGAGAGCTGCCATGTGGGCACCTTTATCTTACTTGTTCAACCTTCTGCTCTGGCTGTTTCCCTTGCTGTCCATGGGCAGCCTTGTCTCTCTGTTTGTACCCCCTGTTGTGGGTTGAATTGTGTCTTTTCTGGGATTGTTGGGGGTGCTGTGGATTGTGCATGAACTGGTTGACTTGTTTGTACCCCTGGCAGTCATTCATGGCATGACTTTCATGACAGGTCCTTCTCCAGGCTCCACCAGCTTTTCAGTAGAACCCTGGAGAGATGTTTGGTATTCAAATGGAGAGAGTTGGGCTGGGGCAGCTGAGAGGAGAAGGCTCCAGCTGGGGAGACCTGCTGGGGGCTGCCAGGGGCCTGGCACAAACCTGGGGACAGACTTTTGAGCAGGGACCGTTGGGACAGGACCAGGGGTGATGGTTTGGAACTAAAAGGAGATGGAGACTGGAGGGAAGGAGGAAATGTCTGAGTGGATCCCTGCAGGGCAGCGAGGGGGCTCACAGCTTGAGCAGTGTTTTGTGGCCATGACCAGACGTTCAAAACATGATGATCTTGGAGGTCTTTGCAGCCTTCACCATGCTAGGAAGGATGGCAGTAGCTTGGGGAAGGTTTAGGGGTTGTTTTGGCTTTGTGGGCTTTTCAAAAGCCTTCAGCAAAAATTCAGGAAGGAAAGAAGCCCCTTCAGATGCCTCTAGAAAACCAAGGGGACAGAAAATCCCTCTGCAAGCGTTGTGTAACTTCGGGTCACACCCAGTGCAGGACTCTTTGGTGATGGATAGACAGACATAAAACTATATATATACTTTTTCCTCTTTGTGTTTAAAATCTGCCTCTTTTTTTAGAAGAAGCTTTAAAAAGGGTGACTCCAGTGGGTAATCTGCCAGCGTGGAGAAGTGGAAGGTGACAGTGCCGGGTCGTTGGGTGTCTTGTAACAGGTTTTTGCTAGAGCTTGGGCTCTGAAACGCCAGGTTCTGGGAGAGCCCTTGCAGCTATTGCATCACTTGCCAAAAATAGCATCCCTGCTGCATCGGGCAGCCTGTCTGCAGCCTGGATGGGCTCAGGGGATCAGTGCTGCTGGGGAACGGTGGTCAGGCATTTCTGCTTCTCGCCCAAGCAGGTTTTTGAGCCTAAATTTTGAGGAGGAACAAAGCAAAAGGTTTTATTTTCTGTCTCCGGGGGTGGGGTGAGTTTGAGGAGGAAAAAAATAAAAAGCCTCGTCCACAGTTTTGTCTGCAGCCAGAGTCTAAAAATACATTTTTAAGCTTACTGAAATCCCAGTTTCAAGACACTGATAAATATGTTCTTATATTGTAAATGTCTGGGGAAGGGAAGGAGGAGGAAAAAAAAGTGCTTTGTGCAGCACGAGGTGCTTGGCTCTGCTCATCAATCACTTCAAATTTAGGAGTGGTTTTTATTCTTTAAATGGCAATTATACAACACAAAGCTCATGGAAATTCTTCTTAAAAAAAAACCCCCAAACCCCAAATCCCTTCCCTTGAAAGTAGAAGGGACGTTCTGCAGAGGGTCGGGTGGTTCTTTTTCCTCTTCTCTTCTGAAATCTCAGTCAGGATGGAGCAGCGAGGGAGCGTGTTTGTATTCCAGTGGTGTTGCTGAACCAGACAGGTCTGCAGCACAGAGGGTTATTTTTAGACTCTAGGTTGCCATTTTTATCCTGGAAAAAAAAAGGAAAAGAAAAGAGAAGAAGAAATATTCATCAGTGTCTGGGTGACAGGCCATCAGTTTTTATAAATGTGTCAGACCACGTTTTTTCCACTTCTTTCTCCCCTTCTCCTTTTATGTCCTCCTGTAGAGATTGCTTTTTTGTTGTTGTTGTTTTGAGGGGGGGAGAGGGGGATGAGGATGGAGGGTTTAATTCATGCAGGAGGATGGTTCAGTTCATTCATCTTCAGCACTGGGCTGCCTGCTGCTGGTGGTGGGGGAGCTGCTGGGGGGGCACGGGGTCCCTGAGGGGCTGCTGGGCAGGAGTAAGTCTCCTGAATGGGTTTGGGGTACCCCCCAGGTGTGGAGTTACTGCTGAAGGGCCAAAGGAAGGACGTGAGGGCTGGAGCACCTCTGCTGGGAGGACAGGCTGAGGGAGGTGGGGTTGGGCAGCCTGGGGCAGAGGAGGATCCATGGGGA
>NW_008592898.1:0-19334 GCF_000691845.1 Merops nubicus | reverse complement strand
CCATCCCAGGGCAGGGTGGCTGGGGCTCTGAGCACCCTGTTCTAGCTGCAGATGTCCCTGTCCCTGCAGAAGGACTGGACTAGGTGACCTTTAGAGGTCCCTTCCCACCCAAACCAGTCTGGGATTCTGTTCTCTGATTCTGTGATCTCTGCAATGAATTTATCTAGGTCAGCTGACTTCTAAAAATGCAAGTGGGGAGATCTCTTCAGGTGTGGGGTGCTGGGTGGTGGCTAGTGCAGGGCAGCAGGGGCTCCAAGCAGAGTGGTTTCAGGATGGTGAGGCAGCAGCTCCCACTGAGTGTGAGTCTACAACACCAGTTACTCCCTGTTGCAGGGAGGGACACCAGCCGTGTCACATGGATTTCTGCTGCCTAAAAGCCATGGAGATGCTGAAGGAGGTGGTTTAGTGGGAACCTGGCAGTGCTGGGTTAATGGTTGGACTTGGTTCATCTTGAAGGTCTTTTCCATCCTAAATGACTGTGTGATTCCATGTGAAAGCCTCAGGCTTTCATGAAGTGCTGCTTGAGTCCTTGAAGAGCCATTTAGGGCAGCCACGTGGACTGTGGTCACCAGAGGAGTTGGCACTGCTGTTGTCTCCTTCCTTTTGCCCCTGGACCCACAAATCATGAGGAACTTGCTGTAGAAGTGTCAGGAGCTTGCTTCTGAGTGACTCTTGGCTGCTTCTGCTGGTGTTTGGGGCGAGCTGTGGGAGGTGGCCACCAGGAGCTGCTTGCTGAGGAGCTCGTGATGGGTGGTGGTGCAGCTGCCTAGTTAGGTTTTACCCCAGAGCTGGGAGATGTGGCATCTCAAGTGCTAAAAGGGGGTTCAGAGAATCAAGGGAAGATGGTGCAGATATTCTGTAGTTGTGATTTATTTCTGATTTTCAAAACTTTGGAAGTCTTTGGAGCACTAGAACCCAGGATGGGTTGTTGGGGCAGGGCCAAACTGCAGTGTTACAATAAGGGGTGGTAGATATCCCTAAAGGAAAGAGCAATAAAATGGTTGGGATGGTTGGTTGTAGCTAGTTTTGGGGTTAGAAGTGGAGATTGAGACTGTACAGATGCCCACAACCTGGGCTAGAACCTGGTCTAGTGGGAGGTGTCCCTGCCTGTGACAGAGAGGTTGAAACTGGATGATCATTCAGATCCCAGATGAAGATTTTAATTCTGGAGCTAGGAAAGGAGTGTGATTTTTTTTCTCATAGATGGGAATATCTTTAGATCATTTTGGTATTTTAAATGTATTTAATTTTTTAATTCATTTGCTGTCTGCCATCTGGAGTCCAAAGGGATTCTGAGAGAAGCTCTCATGACGTGGTTGCTTTGATGTCTAATCTGATCAGTTTTGCTCTCTGTTAGATTTACCTGCTTAATAAATACACTAAATAACTTGGAAATCCACAACTGCAGTGTAAAGGATGGGGAGAAAGTTCAACAAGGGGATCAGGGTCATTGCTTACAATGAGCACGAGGAGGAGGTGGTTGAATCACCACCCCTGGATGTGTCTCAAGTCCTGTAGATGAGGTGCTCAGGGACTTGGGAGAGTGATGTTGCTGGTTGGACTCTATGATCTTGAAGGTCTCTTCCAAGCTAGATGATTTTATGGTTCTGTGGTGGAGAAGGCACCAAATCCCCAAGCAGCAGATTGGTTTTAAGAAGAACAGGAGGAGATGATACTGCCCCATGCAGGATGGAGTCCAGCTGTAGTTGCAGCCTAGAGCAGATGCTAAAGATTTAGATGGATTTAAAAATAAAAAGATCTTGACAGCTTTTTCTCCTGCAAATTTGCCCCAAATGACCAGCTGTAGTCCACCAAATTGTCCATCTGCAAGCTGGAGATGGGGAGAATATCCTGGAGAGGTATCACGATGTGCTCGGCTGCTTCTTACCACTGCCAGAGACCAAGTTTTGGGTTAGCTGGATCTCTGTTCCAAGCTAGAAGGTCTGTTCTGCCTCAGATGTGCAGTAAGGGGTTCCAGAAGGAGCAGCTTCCTGGTCTGATCTTCCTCAGGAAACCAGAGTCTCCCTTCTGCCAGGACCACCTGGCTCTGTGGCTCAGGTCATTTCTGTCCTCTCTCTCTCTTGAAGAGGTGAGCAGAGACATGCTGGGAGTCTAACTGGGTGTTGAGATGGGGAGGGGACAAGGGCAGAACTTCCCTCATGTCCTCTGGTGACCCGAGGAAGCCCAGAAGCCTGTGGTTAATAGAATGCATCAAGACCAATCAATAAATTAGTCAGGCTTGTTTTGTTTCCCATTTTCCTTCTGATCCATTAAATGGATAGTAATGGGCAGGTTCTGGGTGGGAGATGGTAGCTCCATTCCCAGGGTTACTCCTCTCCTGTCCTGCTGTCTTGCATCTCCCAGTTCCTCCAGCAGGCCACATTCCTGACCTGGTTGTGTCCTTCTGAGCCAGAAACAAGTGGGTTTTTGCCTTTGAGATCCCCAGTGCTAGAGCATTGCCAGGGGTGGTTGTGGCCCAAGGGCAGGACCTGGCACTTGGCCTTGCTGAACCTCATCCCATGGACCCAGCCTGTCCAGAGGTCTACATGGAGCCTCCCTACCTTCAAGCAGCAGAACACACCCACCCAACTTGGTGTTGTCTTCCAGCTCACTGAGGTTACCCTCAATCCCCTCATCCTTTGATAAAGCTCTGACCTGAACCACGTCCTGGCTATTGCAGAGGTAACTTCAGGGCTCTCTTGGCTTCACCTGACATTTTCTGGATCAGAAACCTCAACAGCAGCAAAGTTCTTAAATTTGTCACAGGGTGGGTGGGGACTTCTGGATGCAGGAGACAGGACAATGAGGTTTCCCCTCTCCTCCCAGTGCCCCTCACCCAGGAGCCCATGGCCAGCAGGAGGGAAGGACCTTGTGGGAAGAACTGAGTGTGAGCGTGTAGCAGGTGAGCACCTTGGACTGGGAAGAGCTCATGGAGCCCACTGGGACTGCTCCTGCACGAGTGCTGCCCCTGGCTTGTGTGGGCTCTCCCACAGGGTTCTAGATGGCTTCTGGCTCTCAGGAAAGCCCCAAGAGGTCTGGAGAGAGCTCTTGCTGGAGCTCTGGGGGGAACGGGACCTCGTCAGGGCTGGGGTATTTATAGGCTCTTTTTCCACCCACGGTCCCTGTTCCTGGACACGAGCTGCTGCCGAGTGCAGCCTTTGGTTCTGGGGACTGAAGCTTCTCCTGGAGCCTCTTTTCCAGGGCTGCCTGTTGGGTGTTAGCTCCTGGGTGCAGAAGGAACCCCACAGAGGAGGGGGCAGAGGAGCCGGCGAGCGTCCAGCCCTCCCCCTGGGGCACAGACCACCTTTGCCACGAGGGCTTCCGACCCCGGGTGTGATTTTTTCCCAGGTTTTGGGCTACAAATGCAGGGAGTTGGTGCTGTGTTGTTACCTGCAGGCAGCAGGTCCCTCTGCCTTGCTGTGTGCTGAGCAGGAGCGGGCGTGTGCCAGCCTGCCCGAGCTCCTCAGCACCCCAGCGCCCGCTCAGGCTGGCACCAGCCACGCCGGGGCCCTCCTTTGCTCCGATCCATTTGGGGCTGCTATTTTTAGCAACAAAAGGGAATTGAAATAGCAATTTTCTTCCCGTGGAACAGATCCCCCCCCAGAGGAATACTGATGCAAGCTCTCTGTCAGCCCCTCCTCTCCCCCACCCCCTCTCCCCCAAAGGCCGGGTCCAGAGGCGGCCGTCACGCTTTGCGGCTGGATTAATCTTTAATCAATCGAGCGTTTGCTGCATTCAGGTGTCCAAGGGAGGGGGGGAAGGAGAAGAAAGAAGGGTCACGACGAGGCTCTGCCTGGCATGAGCAAGTGCCCGGGCATGGGCTGTGCAGCCCCCGTTTGGGGGTGACGACAGGGATAGACAGAGCAGCTAAAAATAGCTCTGGCTTCCAGTGTTTCTCCCGTCTATTTTTGATGCTCGATTTTGATAAGGTTGATTGGGCTCTTCCTAAAAATAGCCCTTCCTAGCAAGCTGAGGATAAAAAGGAGAATATTTTTAACCGATGCAGACTGAAGTGCTGTTGTTGGCTGGAGATAATCTAGGAGCTTGGTGTTGGTCAAACGCCAGCGATTTATATAAATCTGCAATAAATGAAGCGCCGCTTGGTGCCAAGCAGGGATAGTCTTTTCTCCCCTTGTCAGCTTTTGTTTTCCCCAGGAGCTGTCATATTCTTAATATAGCCTCCGTGTTTCGTAGCAGAAGGATCTCGAGGCTTCAGTTATTTCTGTGTTGTGCTTCAAAGCTCCACTCAGGTGAGCTGTGCCAGGAGGTTTCTCTCCACCGGCCCCACGGGGCTCCCAGTGGGTTCCTCTGGCTGCTGGGTGCTGGGCCCTGTTTCAGGGGGGGTCTTGCAGGACAGGGGGGGCTCTGCCACGTAGCTGAGAGACCAGCTCTGCAGTGGCCATTTTGACAACACGTTTGAGGAGCTCTCGGGGGACTGGAGATGTTGCAGAGCTGTTCCTCAGCTCGCTTGGTTTGGCAGGAAGAGTGGAGGTGTTCCCAAACTGCTGGACCTGCATCTTTTGGGGGGGAATGACATTGCTGCTGGCTTGAGCTGATGACGTGTGTGAGCTTGGAAAGGTTGCCCAAAAACTCCACGCTTCTCCTCAGGAGAAGAGCCAAGTGGCTCAAGTGCATTTGTAGCTTGAGGAGGTGTCAGGGTTTGGGGCTGGGGCTGCCCCAGCACTGTGACAGACCCTCTCTGGTAACCCCTCAAAAAAAACTTCCCCAAAGGAGAAGAGAAAGGGAATAAGGGAGAGAGACTTGCAGACCAGAAAAGTAAAACAGCTTTAATGAAAATAATACCAATACTAAAATGGAATACATGGAGACACAGACAAAAGCAGTGTTGAACTCAGAAGGGTGCCTGTGTCTCACCAGTGGCCTCAAGTTGTGCCAGGGAAGGTTTCCATGGGACCTTAGGGAGAATTTCTTCTCTGAGAGAGTGGTCAGGCACTGGAACAGGCTGCCCAGGGAGTTGCTGGAGTCACCCTCCCTGGAGGGGTTCAGAAAACAAGTAGATGGAGCACTTGAGGCTGTGGTTTAGTGGTTAGGGAGATGTTGGGAGGAAGGTTGGAGTTGATAATCCTAGAGGTCCTTTCCAACCATGGTGATTCTATGATTAGGCATCTCAGAAGCTTCTTCAGAGGTGGAAAGGGTGTGTTTTGTGTCCAAAGGCAGGCTTGGTCTCTTTAAGCTTCACCTTGGCTGTGTCTAACCTTGAGCTGGGGAGTCAGGAAGCTGTAAGCTCAGCAGGAGTGCTCTGCAGGACTGCAGGCACATTTTCTCTGCTTGCTGTTGCTCCCTCTCCCCGTGGAGCACTGCTCCTTGCTCCTGCCAGGAGACAAGGGGATGTCTGCCTGCCTGCCTCCTGCTTCTCCTCTGCCACAGCCTGCCTGCACAGGGAGCAGGGCAAGATGTTCTGCTCTGCTGGGTTCCTCTCCACCTGCCAGGGTGGATTCCTCTGTAGCTTTATCTTAAGTTGAAGAGATCATGGTAAGAGGCCAAAGATGCATAAGGAAACTCCAAGCAGGACTTGGGAAGTTGTTTGGTTTGGGTTTTTTTTTAATTCCCTCCCCACACCCTGCTGCTCCACTGTGGCAAGGTGGAAATTCTGGTGATGTATGGCCCTGACTGTGTCATGGGTTAAGGGTCATCCTGTAACCAAAAATTCAGCTGCTGACCTGAGTTCTGTGCACGGTTGGACTTGATGATCCCAAAGGTCTTCTCCAACCTGAAGGATTCCATGATCCTGTGGCTTATTAGGAGTGAGCTGGTTGCAGAGGACATCATGTTCCTGGATACCTTCCCTCAGCTTCCTTCCCCTTTTCCTCTGTCACCCCAAAGGCCAGGGGGAGGTGGACACTGACTCCTTTGCCTTCCAGCCAGCCAGTGCTGCAATGCAAGGTGCCATTCAGGGAGTTTGCTGGTGGGTGCCTGGGCTCTCTCCTCACTTCTCTGGAGACAGCAGATGCCTCAGGTGGGAAGCTCCTGCAGTCAGTCTGACTCGTGGGTGAGTGTGTGGAGTCACACTGAGGAGCCAGGGCAGCTTCCTTCTGCAGACAATAACTGACTCCTGCCCTCCTGGCTTTGCCTTCTCCAGGCTCTGCCAGCTGCAGGCAGCTCAGGAGTTTGGGTGGAAGGCAGTCTGGGGGAGAAATGGAGTTTAGAGGCTTAGTCCACACGTGGAGTTCAGCTAGATTTGGGGTGTCGAGCTGGGAGTGAAAAATGAGTTGAAGTGGCACAGCTTTGGGGGGGTTGGTGCTCCAACACTTCACTCTGGAGTGGAAACAAGAGATGAACTTAATCCATGGCAATGCACGGGCTCTACCAGAGCCTCTTTTATAGTTCTCCTCTTCCCACAGCCTGTGCCCTTTGGGTAGTCCAGAAGGTGGAGGAAGATAAGGTGGCTGAAGGTTGATTTTGGTGATGTAGCTCCAACCAGCTGGCTTCACCCCACCTCTCTGCCTTGCTTTTACAACATTGGGTCTCAGTGTTGCTCTCTGCTCTTTGTGACCCACCAGACTTGTCACTAGGATCCCCTGAGTGGGCAGTAAGCACAGCTCCTGGCTGAGCTGGGTGCTGCTGGGCAGGTCTGGGTCAGTGCAGAGAGGTGAGGTGGTCACTGCCCCACCCCTGGCACCATCCCAGGGGAGGCTGGTCAGGGCTCTGAGCACCCTGCTCTAGCTGCAGATGTCCCTGTCCCTGCAGGGGTTTGGACTGGGTGATCATTAAAAGGTCCCAACCCAACCATTCCATGGTTCTGTGTAAGACCCAAGACTTACTAAAAAGGGAGGAACCATCCTGATGCTCCTTGTGCAGTTACAAACCCATCCTCTTCAGCTCCTGAAGTCTCATGCTCCAGCTGATTCTATCACAGCTTCCCTAAGCAAGGGATTTAGTGAATGGGGTGAATATCCTTGACTACAAGTGCACTTGCTTTTACTGGTTTCAGTGTTTTGTTGAACCAACAGTGAGTCGTGTGGTGGCACCCAAGGGGGGTGTCTGCCTTCCTCTGTGGGCATCTGGCAGGCTGGCTCCAGTCACCACCTTTGCTGGTGGCTCCATCACTCAGTATCCCCTCCACTTATGTACAGCCAGCAGGTGCAGAACCTGCAGTGGTTACAGGGGTTCCTGGCTGTTCCTGCTCAGCCAGAGACACTCCAGCTGCTGTGTTCATGCCATCTGTTCTGGGTGATGTGCAAGCAGTGGCGAGGCACATCATCTGCACACACCTCTCCTCCTGGTGCCCTGGAGGGAAGTTCTGGCTGAATCCCAGTGCCAGACAACACCTCTGTCTGCTGGGAGCTCTGCCCAGGTAGAGGCTGCCCTGAGAGTGGAACCAACACTCTCAGTTCAGTGTTCTGCAGGGTGAAACATGGCCAAGAGTTTGGCTGTGCCTCCGTTGGGGGCTGCGTGGAAGCTCCAGCTGAGCTGTTCTGACCTGACTTGAGGCCCACCAGAAGTATCCAGTGTGGTCTTGTGGCCACGGGGAGAGCAAGAGCAGGGGTGGGTGGGTGAGAGGAGGGTCAGTGGGTGTGGGTGTTGAGGTGTCAGCGTGGGGCTGAGGAGGAGGAAGAGCTGAGAGGAAGAGGGAGTGGTGCTGAAGGTGCTTGCTGAAAAAGCAGAGTCTGGATGGAGGAGTGGTGAGGAGATGATCAGCTGCTGGTGTGGCAGGAGCCCTGGAATAATCCCTCAAACTAATGGCTTGTTGAGTCACTCAGAGCTTCTCAGCATGGGGAAAGGAATCCTAGAAAGACTTGAGGCTTGACACAGATCCCAGGCACCCAGAGGTGAGGAGGTTTAAGCTCAGCTTCTGCTGCTGGAAAGCAGAGTGCTCACAGGGATCTGGCACCTGCTGGAGAGCCACCCTGCCCTGAAATGTGTGTTCTGTTGGATGCTAACAGGCTTTAGGATGCTCTGTGTTTTACTGTGTACTTAAAACTAGGTTGGGAGCTGGTTTAATAGTCACAACTAAACTTTTTTTGTTGTTAAATGACTTGGAAATCTCTCCTAGTCCCCAAAGCCTCTGAGGAAGTGTGGTGGGGCAAAGGAGTGGCATGCAAAGGGATGCAGAACCTCTTCTTCAAACTGCTGTTGGGCTCCCAACTCCACCTCTTCCTCCCCTCTCTTATATATGGGTTCAAACTGCTGTTGGGCTCCCAGCTCCATCTCTTCCTCCCCTCTCTTATATATGGGTTCAAACTGCTGTTGGGCTCCCAGCTCCATCTCTTCCTCCCCTCTCTTATATATGGGAAGGTTTTGGTGTGAATTCTCTGAGGTTTAATAACAGTTGGACACCTCTTCCAGAGAGTTTGTCTCTCTTGCCCAGAATGAGGACTTTTAATAGCCCACTAATAAACACCCATTGCAGTTTTATTTCTGTGAAGGAACTCATCTATATCTCTTTTTTTTTCCTTTTTTTCAGTGGTCACAGGAGCTACTGATGGGATTGGCAAAGCCTATGCAGAAGAGGTAAGAATTCTCATCACTTGGAGGTTTATCTCAGTCCTTGGCAGGGTGTCGTGCTGTTAAGCAGCAGGTCATATCACCTCCCCTTATCTCAACCTAGAGAGCTGTGGAAAAAAAAAAGAGGGCTCCTGCCTTGCCTCCCCCTGGTGACTAGCCAAAAGTTTTTGTGAGGTTTCTGTATCTGTGAATTCTATTTTCAGCCCTCATCTTGTCTTGCAGTTTTTATTTTTAACTACTTTTTTTTTCTTCACTTGTTAGAAATACTTCAACTTTCTCAACCCTTGGTATTTCCTGGTGGTATTTCCAGGCACTAACTGGCATTTCTAGCTGCCTGCAGTATGTTCCAGTTCTTCCCTGTAGTTCAGGAAGTCTCTGAGGCTGGGTTTTACCTCTTCTCTCTTTTTACTGTACTTTTGCTCTTGATGGATATGTGGCCTCCAAATATGGTACTCGGCTGTGTTCCTTAAGACAGAAAGCAGCCCTTAGTTTGGAGCAATTTAGCCTGTAAGCCCAGAGAACATCATGACAAATAGTGCTGACTACAACAGTTTCTGGCAAAAAATAACTTCCAGCTCCAGCATGAGCATCAAAGTGAGCCTGTCTGTGCTCACTGAGCCCCCAGCACGGCTTCCTGGGAGGAGATGAGCTCTGAGATTCCCTTTCTCTTCCTTTCCTTTTATTCATTGCTCTTCACGGGTAGTCCTCATCCTTCAGGCTTCCCTTCATCCCTCTGTGCCCTGCCACCTCCACTCCTGGCCCCCCACATTCCTTTCTGCTGCCTCAGGGGCTGCTTTGCCTTGGCAGTGGCCTATAAAGATCATCTAGTCCAGCCCCCTGCAGCCACTTCAGGTTGGTGCTGTGCTGGGATGTTGGTTTTTTTTTGCTTGTGGGGTTTTTTTAGGTGTGGTTTTGAAGATTTCCTTTAAGACCCATCCTCCTCTGCCTCCTCAGGCAGCAAAGGAGTCTCACTGGAGCAATAAGAGCTTACCTGGGTTTTACAGAGAGGTGTTGAGAGTCTGGCAGTGTCACTGTGAGCTGGGGGTGTGCTGGTTTTACCTCTCCCTGGAACAAGGACTTGGTGTAGCCACCAACATTTCTCTCGTGGCAGAGCAGTTCAGATAAGTAGCTGTCTTTCTGCAGACACACTTCAGCTGAGCTGCTAGGCCACATCTCAAACTTGGCAGCAGTAGGTCTGGTTTGATGACCAGGGTGTGCCCTGGCCACAGCTTCAGGGACACAGATAACCTCCCTAAAAGGACAACATGAGCACATCAACCTCTGCAGCTATGATTAGTGCCAAGCATGAGTAGAGCCTGGCAGAAGGAAGGAAGGAGTGAGTGCTGGGGTGATTTTGGAACACCAGGTGACCCTGGAGAGCCTAACTTGGCATGTTAAACTTAATTTTGGGTGATAACTTGGTCGCTGTGATTGGCAGAAGTGTGGTAAGAGTTGTGTAGATATCTGCTGTTGGTGTTGTGATTTCTAAATGTGCTTTGTGTTGGGTGACTGAGAAGTAAATTTGGGATGGAGGCAATCAAGTGAGGAGCATGGAAGTGTTTGTTGGATTTCCCCTTCACATATCCATTGAAAATTGTGATTTTTCCAGACTTACTGAGGATGTATCCTTGTGATGTTGGACAAATCATGCAGCCCTTTAGCTGGGAGACCATTTATGACTGTTCTCATGTCTTCTGTTGCAGCTGGCAAGACGTGGCATGAAGGTGGTTCTGATCAGCAGGTCAAAGGAGAGGCTGGACCAGGTTGCTGGTGAAATAAGTGAGTTGAAAGCTTCTTCTCTCAACTTCACAGGCATGCTTATAAAGAAATGCGGTTGCCCTTGAATTTACCCATGCTCATCTAGATTTTTAGAGGTAAAAAAGGTTTGCTTCTGTGTACAGTGTGTTTAAGAACTTGTATTAGGGATTTTTTCTTCAGTAAGTGGCTCTGATAGACAAAAAACTAAGGGAGCAACTCAAGTATTCCAGTCACAGATGTAAAATGGATCTGGATTTATTGTGGGATTGGTTAGGAGAAAGCTTCCTCACATCTCCTGCTGCCAAAGGATTCTCTGATCAGAGTAAAGTCTAATGAGAACACCCAAGGTTTCCTCTCGTAGCCTCTCTCTCTCTTTTATTCAGGCAGATTTAATGCAAGGTTTTTTAGTTTATGCAGAGTATGTCAAGATGAAGTGAGAGATGGAGCCCTGTGCCTGGAGGTTTTTGATCAGCAGCCCTGGGAGTTGTGTACTGTGAAGCAGCTTTCTCAGCACAATGATGTGGGGTAAAGAAAACTTGGAGGATGATGCTTCTGTGTTAGCCTCCAGTGTCTCCCTTAGACTGTCCTGAAATGGTTTGTGGATGTAATGGGGATGATTGCAGGAGCTGCTCTTTTTCATGGCTCATAAATGCATTATTTGGGCTTCAGTTGCTTAAAATTTGAAAGTTAATTAGTGGCACTGCTTTGCTGTAAAGCATAATCTTTAAGTCAAGCCTCTACTAGTTGTGAGGGGTTGTTTAGTGAGTGCAAGGGTGATAGAAAGACTCAAGGACTTCAACTTGCTTAACAGTGACTGTTCTAGTTTTCTGCAAGGCAAAGTTCTGGTGACAGAAATGCTGCTGTCTCTGATTTTAGTGTTTCATGGCATAGGAAACCATTTTCTAGAGAGAAAAGTCATTCTTTGGGTATGTTTAGGTGGTGGAGAGCATTCCTTCTTAGAGTGAAGCTGGCCTCAAGTCCTATCATCTGCTGGCTTGGCAATAATCACTGTGGTTTGTTAGTAGCCTGAGTTGCTGGCCCAGGTTGCCCAGGGAGATGGGAGACACCCCAACACTGGATGTCTTCAGGATCAAGTTGGTTGGGGCTCTGAGCAACCTGGTGTAGTGAGAGGTGCCCTGCTCACTGCAGGGTGGTTGGAAAACATGATCCTGAAGGTTCCTTCCAACCCAAACCATGCTGTGATTCTGTGATTTATGATTTTATGGTTTAGGATAGTGAAATGTGCAGCTCGTTCAGCGTGGCCTGTGCTGAGGGGTTGGGATACTCTGAGTGCAAACAAGCCTGAGCTGCATTTTCAGCTCCTGCCAGGTTTTACCTGCATAGATTTTTCTTGTGGCCAGACTCCTGTGACATGGGCAGGCTGGAGAATTGGGCAGAGAGGAACCTAAAACAGAGTTCCACAAGGGTGAGTGTAGAGGCCTGTGACCTCCTGCCTCAGGTGGCCTGTGTGCCCCATGGTCTACCTGTCTCCTGGAGGTGCTTGGCAGCACCTCTCTTGGAGCACTTTGCCTCTTAATCTCTGCCCTGTCATTTGCTTTTCCTCCCCATGACTCCCCAGAAAAAATCTCCCTCACATCTTGGGCTGGGCAGTTAAGAACACTTGGTTTTAATCAAGGAGGTTGAAATGGAGACACTTGGTGAGGAAGGGGACATCATCTTCTTCCTCTTCTTGCACAGAGATGACAAGGTTGACTTGCCTGAGCTTAACTTGAGGACTAACTACATCTGGCAGTGATTTTTGAGCTTTTGTGACCTATTTCAAGGTAAATTAACACGTTTGCAGCCTTCCATCATCTGAGCCAGGTTCAGCTTGACATACTTTAAACCCCCCTGTGCTTCTTGGACTGGACAAAGTGCCTTCAAATATTTTGGGCTTGAAGTCACCTTTCACGTGAGGTTGTAGCATAAGGGTCCTGGATTCAAAGTCACCTCTTGGAAGAAATTGCCCTTGGATGAAGAAGGTTCCCATGGTTTTGCCTTGAAAGGTGTCAGCTGCTTACTGGAGGAGCAGTTGTCAGACACTGTAGAGACCTCATGGAAGGCTGATGCTAAATTAATTCTTACTAATTTGTCAAGAAATTAAATAGATGAACTCTAAATCTGATCAACAGGGCAGGTAAAAGAGCAGTTGGGAAGGGAGCTTGTTTTTAAACATCTGGGGGGTTTTGTGGTGGTTGGGTTTTCCCTCCTGAAGCATCCTGCTTCTGTGCTTTGGGTTCCCCCTTTGCCCCTTGAGTCTCTCTTCTTTCTATCTTCTCCTCTGGCATTTTCTCAGTGGCATTTTGTGTGGGTGAAGAAGAAGAAACTGAGCAGAATGCTTAGAGGGAACCTCTTGACAGGTGTTGTGCAAGTTATAGGGTGCAGTCCTGGGACTAGTTCAGCCTTTAGGAGAATTTTGAGGCAGCAGCCTCCAAATAGTCCCTTGCCAGTTTTTCAGGAGGTTCAGTTCCATTACCCCAAGCCCTTTTCATCTCTTAAAGCTGTAAAAATCCCCAACAGGCTCCTCTGCTGAGGAGATGGGGATAATCCCTTTTATGGGTGTTTCAGGACAGTGTTGGGGTGAGGACAAGAAGGAATTCCAGTTGGTAGCTCTCCATTGAGAAAGGAAATGCAGCTGATCTGATTTTCACCACAAATTCTTTAGGGGAAAAAAAGCCATGAATATGAAAAATCATTTAAGAAATGGTGTAACTGGATCCTTTACCTTGATCCTTGTAGCTGGATCCTTGTACCTGGAGCAAGATTGAATCCTCTGGATACAAGTTTGCTTGCTGTGGGACTCCTTGACCATGTGCAGCCCTTCCAGTGGTGGTCCTGGGTGCTCTGCTGCTTTGTGCATTAGATGTGAGCTCATTAACAGCCTATATTTTCCCCTCCAAGTCACACTTTAGAGAATCCTGAACACTGTGCTTTTTAAATGTCTGTCTTCTGACTCCATTAAACCCTTTTCTGTGGATGCTGAATGCAGATGGAACTCTCAGGGCCATAAAAATAATGCTGAATTAGCCTAGGAGCTCGTTGCAATTCTTAAATTTGTTTTAATTGACGTAGAGTGTCTGACTCAAATGTCTTGAAATTGATTTGAGAGCAAGGGTACAATTTGTTAATCCATACTGAGATGCCTTTCAGCCTCTGTAAGGGACTCTGAAATTCTTCTTACTAACAGTCCTGGTCATTCTAGAATTAAACCTCTTGAATTTAAATCTGAAAAAAAAGAAGTGTGGGATTGCTTGTTTGTTTTTTTTTAATCATTACTGTTGTAATAATTACAGGGCTGGAGAATTTAGTCTTTGAATTGCCAAAAAATGATGATAAAATGGTGTTTACATGTATACACACATAGATGGTTCCAGGGGTGGGGCAGCAACCACCCCTCTGGGCACCCTGGGCCAGGGGCTCAGCACCCTCAGGGTGAAGAACTTCTCCCTAATGTCTCATCTAAATCTCCCCTGCTCTAGTTTAAAACCCTTGCCCCTCATCCTATTGCTACAGCCCCTCCCCAGCTTTTCTCTAGGCACCTTCAGGTCTCCCCAGAGCCTTCTCCTCCCCAGGCTGACCACCCCCATCTCCCTCAGCCTGGCTTGCTAGGAGAGGTGCTCCAGCCCTCGGGCCCTTTTGGTGGCCCTCCTCTGGTCCTCAGGTTGGTGTGTCTCCTGTGCTGAGGGCTCCAGAGCTGGACACAGGACTGGAGGTGAGGTCTCCCCATGGTACTTTCACCGTGGTGTCACCAGGGTGTCCTGAGGTGGTGGTGAGGAGCTGCTGGTGGTGAGCAGGACTCTGGTCACACACACGGTGTCCCTTGGGGTCCACCACTGGAGGGAGTGGGTCTGTGTGGAGCAGCAGAGCTTCCTGCCCAAAACAACTCCAGTGTTTGGAGACCCTGTGAAGCTCCAACTGTGTCAGCCACAGCAGCTGGATCTCCAGGAGGCTCCACTTGGGGTGTGTCATTAGCTGTGTAATTAGGACAAGCTTGATTTAGGAAAGCCCACAACGTTGGGTCTGATATTTGGGAGATTGGGCTGATTGATTCATCCCAGGTGTTGCTGAGAAGGTTCTTCTGACTTGGTGAGCATATCTGGGAAGCTGTAGTGTGTTTTGGCAGACTAGGAGTCAGAGAGGAGCAAAGAGAGGGAAGTACTTCAGGGGTTGGCTGGTTTGAAGGAGGTGTCTGTGGAATGGGACGTGGAGCTGGTGCAGTGGAAGGAGTCCTCTGGCAGTGTGGTGTCTGCAGGGGCAGGAGGAATCAGCACCTGCTCCCTGGTGCTCCCCCACGTGTGCCTACACACTGGCTTTCTAAAATGTGTTGGGAGGTGGCAAGTGGTGGTAGGTTGTGAGCAGGCACCTCGTGCTGCCCTGCACAGACTGATCTGCAGCAGGGTCCATGGATCACAGGGTGAGTCTGCTTGGAAAAGACCTCTAAGGTCATCAGGTCAAACCATCAACCCAGCACCACCATGGCCACTGAACCATGTCTCCAAGGGCCACGTCCACATGCTTTTTGAACCCTTCCAGGGCTGGGGATTCCACCATCTCCCTGGGCAGCCAATGCTGAACCACTCTTTGAGTGAAGAAATTCTTCCTCATATCCAATCAAAACCTTTCCTGGTGCAACTCAAGCCCATTTCCTCTCATCCTATCACTAATTCCTTGGGAGAGGAGACCAAGCCCCACCTCACTCCACCCTCCTTTCAGGGAGTTGTAGAGAACAAGAAGGTCCCTCAGCTGCTCCTCACAAGCCCTGTCCCCCAGCTTCTCTGCTGCTCTCCAGGCCTTGGTCTCTTGTTTCCTCTTCCACAGAGATGAGGAGCCTGATCCATCATCTGGGACAAGGATTGATGTAGCTGCTCAGAGGGGACCTCTCATCCCTCCAGCCAGGCTCAGCCTTCAGCTGTTCAGTTTGTCTCTGGACTTGGTAATTGATGGATAAATAAAATGCCTCTGGCAGCAGAGTCCAGAGGTTTTGCTCTAGGTGGTGTTTTCTCCATGCTGTCGTGCTCTGCTTCCACCCCTGCTCCTGGGATCTGATCCCTGAAGGATATTGCAGGTTCTCCAGGGTTCCTGCCCCTTTTTTCATCCTAAATATGGATTTACTCCTCTGGTCATGCTGTGTTTCAGCGTGTGATGTGGGGAGGAGCAGGTTTGTGTCCCATATTACGTGTCTTTCTCAGTATCTTGGACTTTGTTGATTAACTCAGGACTGTAATTAACAGCTTCTCTCTCTTCTGAAAGGCAAAGCTCCTTCCTTGCACTCTGAAGTGCCCACAAAATGATCAGAAAAAGGCAGCTCTTGTTACACCCACCTGATTTTAACATGGGTAACACCCATGTGTACCAACAATGTGCTGTCACCACTCTGAAAGTGTTTAGTCCTTTTGGAATTCAGATTCCATCCATGGCACTTGGGGTGCTACTGCTGTGAGCTCTGAAAGGCCCAGATTGGAAACACTCCCCAAATGGGTGGCTCCCCCTTAAAAAACACACACCAAAAACAAGCCAAGGGTTTTGTGGTTTATCTGCACCCACTCTTTAGTCTTAAATTCTTCTTCATCTCTGGCACCCCTGCAGAGCTGCAGCACTCAGAAGCAGGTTTTCATGTTTGCCTTTCATCTCTCAGCTTCTTCCCCTTTACTGGAAGGTTACAAACTCTCTGGAGACTGGGTGTTGGGGTGTTTTCCATGCCAGAAAACTTCCCTTCCTCAGCATTTCCTTAACCTGCCAACCAAGATTTCAGTGTAGGGCTGAGCTGCTGCTTTGAATTCTTTGCAGGCTTCCCCAAAATCCACACTGGAAGCTGCTTGCCTCCTGGCCACTTCACCCTTCTTCACCAGTCTGAACGTAGGACGTAGCTCAGGGTAGTTTCCAACTTCTCACTTATTTTATTTCTTTAAATTTCAGTGTGATCCTTTCTTTTCTGGTGTTCTAGATGATGCAGTGTGAGTTTTGCAGCTGAATCCTGCTGGTAACAGAGACGTGTCCTACTTTGCCTCATCATTCTCTACCTTTATGTCTTCAGTTCTCTGCTGTCTCAGTGGTGCCCACTCCTGCTTGCCCAGGGCATGATTTCCAGCTCCACCAGCATGTCCTCCTGGAGTATTTCCAACTTCCCCCTCCCCACCCAGTGCTCCAGCATCTTTCACTTATGATCTGTGGCATCTGGAGGGGTGCTTTCCATCACCAGGTAGAACTGGAGCCTCTTGGGCTTCATCTGCTCTTCAGCAGCTGTTGTTCTTTCATTTGTAACCACACACTGTTGTCACATCTTGTGTAAGTGCAGATATTCTTCTCCTGTGAGCTACTGGTGACTTAAATCATGTCTGAATACATGAATATCTCTTTAATAAACACCCAGAACGTGACAACTCAGTTTCTGGTTTTAAAACATCAAGCTGAGGCTCTACTAAAAATAGTTCACAAGAACTTGCATGAACGTTAGGTATAAGAAATGAAAACCCAGAGGTGAGGAAGGTTGTTGAGCTCTGGACACCTCATATTGGATATAGTTTGGATATCAGGAAAAACTTCACTGAAAGGGTTGTTGGGCCCAGGCTGCCCAGGGCAGGGGTGGAGTCCCCACCCCTGGAGGGGTTTCCAAGCTGTGGAGATGTGGGGTGAGGGACACGGGGCAGTGGGGACCTGGCAGGGCTGGAGGATGGTTGGACTGGATGACCTTAAAGGTCTTTTCCAGCCCAAAGAAGTGGATGATTCTGTGAAATGAGGAGGGAGGGTTTGGACAGCGTTGGGTGTTTGCCACACAGTGTCCTCTGGCTTTTCCAGTAGCCAGTCTCCTGCTTTGCACATGGTTTTATCTCCTACACCACCCACCCTCTGTCCACAAAGGCTGATGCAGCTTTCTATAGGTGTACTACCTAAAACATAACAGCTCTTTGCTCTTTTTCTGAAGAAGGGTCTTCCATGAAGAGCCTTGGGAGGACTTCTTATTTTTTTTCCCCTCTACTATTAGGTCTTCAGATGTTTTTTCCTACGTCATCCTCTCAGTATCCCTGTAGCAACCTCAAAAAGCTTTGAGGGCAGCTCAGTAACGACCCCAACGAAGAGCCTGGGGTCCAAAAGGACCAGTCCCAATTAACCAAATTTGCACGGATGGGGTTTAGGTCCTTCAAACCCCCCATGCAGCTTCCCTGAGGCATCTGAGTTCAAAGCAGCACGTGTGCGGCAGCGTGCGAGCCGGGCTTCACCCACCCCATCCCCTGCACGTCGTCGCCGTGCCTCCCGGGCTGCCTCGGATTCAACCTCCTGGAAGAACTCGCCTGTGTGTGTTAAATATTCCAGCAGCTGTCTCCAAAAATAGACCCATTTCCAACTGCCCCCCCCGTGCTGAACTTGATTTTCTTCTGACGCGATCACAAGGCGGCTGCTGCTGCTGCTGCTGCTGCAGTAGGGGCTTAATGCTATTTACGTCGTCGTTTGACATAGCAACATCTCTCGGGGGATTTGGAAACAATGCAGCTGTTGTGGAGAGGGGAGAAGGAGGAGAAATGGTTTCCTCTGCCATCAGGGCTGTTGGCAGGGGGAGGGGGAGGCAGCCACTCGAGGAGATTCATGATTCTGCATGAATGGACGGCAGGATCATGGGAGTCGCGGCTTCCCCTTGAATGGGAAGGAGCATGATGGGAATCTGGCTGCCTCTGATCTGTTTTTGTGAATGATTCTTTGCCTTTACCATGGCACCGCTTTTATGAATGGCTCTGGGGGCAAAGTGCTGCAAAATCCCTCTCCTGTGGGTGCCCCAGGGGTGGCACAGCAGAGAGGTGCTGTCCCGCCCAGCCGCAGGGCTGCTCCTTCCCCTCCCAGAGGACTCTGGGCTGATTTTCATCCCAGGGTGTTCATTCAGCCTGATGGAAGCAGAGTTGCTTTTTTTATCAAGTCCTTTTCATCCTCGCTTGCTTCTCTTCCCAAGCAGAGTTGGCCACGTGTATTTTTCCTGCTCTGCTCAGGATGGGGATGACAGCGTGTCAGAATGGGTTTGGTGTGATTCCACTTGAAGTTCTGCTGCTCTTTGTTCACCCACATGCTCCCTTTTTGGTTTATGTTCAAAACACTGAATATTCCCAGAAGTTTTATGGCCCTAGAAGTCAGCATGGAGATGAAAGGCAGTACACTGAGGGTGGTGAGCCCCTGGCCCAGGCTGCCCAGAGAGGTGGTCACTGCCCCATCCCTGGCACCATCCCAGGGGAGGTTGGCCGGGGCTCTGAGCACCCTGCTCTAGCTGCAGATGTCCCTGTCCCTGCAGAAGGACTGGACTAGGTGACCTTTAGAGGTCCCTTCCCACTCAAACCAGTCTGTGATGCTCTGAAAGGATAGTTTTCACCCAAACCAGTCTGTGATGCTATGAAAGGATAGTTTGGCTTGGTCTGAAGCACCTCTGAAGTTGGAGAAACGTGTTCCTGTCAAGTTCTACTCGCCTGCTGGTGTGTACAAGTGTCTCCCTCTTGCTGGTTCCTTTTTAATTCCATGCAATCCTGCATCACTTCTTTCCTTGCTCATTTTGTTGTCCCCTGCAAACAAAACATGCTGAATCACTTGAGAATTTGTTCTCACCAGAAGTAGTTAACATCCATCACAAAACTCTTGTGCAGGTTATGTGAGAAATCAGGGATACTCATCACAGAGGTGAACACCTTCAGGTGTAATATTAGCTACTTCAAATAATGTGTAAAACCATCACAACTGGTATATTCTAAAGATCTGAATGGTAATTCAACGAGTTCAAACCAAAACTTGTAATAATTTTGTGTTGGTTTGCTTGTTTTTCTAGAGGAGAAGCACAAAGTGGAAACCAAAGTCATTGTGGCAGACTTTGGAGAGAGAGAAGAAATCTACAGCAGGATCCAGGAGGGCCTGGAAGGCCTGGAGATTGGTGTTTTGGGTTTGTATCTGACCTTTCTACTTTTTCTTCCTTAGATCCAGCTTAGAGGTAGAGGCCTGTGGGAGAACTGTTAACTTTTAATTACAGAGCTGGTGAAGCTTAATCATCACAACAGAGCATCAAGCTCCTGCTTCACAAGTTTTAAGCATGTTCTGGTTGTGTTAGTGAGCTGTGGAGTTCCTGCTGGTGGCAACAAGATAAG